>NW_019416562.1:14051-28643 GCF_000390285.2 Anoplophora glabripennis
AAATCAACAAGTTAGTGAAAAAGTCATACTTATCAAGCCATATTGGTGGAGAAATGTCACGGACAGATACAGCTGTCAAAAGTCCGAAATTCACATTAGTTGAAGTTTCATAAGTTCGAAAATTCATTGAGCAACATCAACATAAGTAATTGTGAAATAACAAATTTGAACAAGGTTAACAAAAATAAATAAAAAGTGAAACCCGATAAAAAAATAGTGCAGTGTAGTTTCCATCTGTAAGGATTCCAGTAAAACATCCAAGGAAACTTCGGATATCTTCGTGGCGTGACGGCGTTTCAACGAGGAATCTCCAGACCAGTGCGATTACATGCAGGTGGAATTACAGTGCAACGCGGTTACATGCAGATTAAATTACCAGCAATAATTCTACGTTCGTAAGTGTCGACACAATTAGCTAAACAAATTTGCAAATTTGAAAATAAAGCGCTATAAAAATTTCTACATCAAAATTTCACTGCATTTGTGTATAATTAATGTACAATTTCATTGTCAGCCAATTTAACTACTTACAGTATAAAACACTACTATGCACTGTAACAGTAGAATTTAGAGGGGGAGATTTCTTGTTTTATTGATCTAGTGTAAGAAGTACAACAGTTGTCAATTGTAAAAACCTATAACCCATAAAATCATATTGTAATATATTGATATTTGTAACATACAACATATTTTTCATTTAAAGAAAAATTAGAGAGAAAAGAATATAAAAATTTTAATCTAGATAAAAATAAATAAAAAAGGAACCCACACGCTGAGTGAGTCTCATATCAACAACAAAATAAAAATAAAGGCGCCCAAAATAACTCAAATAAAAACAGAAAATAACAACATTAACATAAAAATAAAACTCAGAAACAAAAAACATAATAATAACATATTCATGTTAGAGATCTGGGGATTTTCACCCCCAATTAAAACACAATTTCAACAATCGGTTTATTTCCTCAAACGACAGAGTTGTCTCTTGTTTATTCGCTATGTATTAGTATCTAACATACCTATACAAACTAATACAATAAATACAAAATAATACAGAAAACATTTATTTAAAGAAATCTGCGGTACTGTAAAAACACGGATTAATCAAATAAAATTTAGGTTTGATTTAAATTGTTTTTCGGTATGAATGGTTTTTATGTAAACTGGGAGCTGATAAAAAAATTTGGCTCCAATATGACTTGGAGCATTGTATGTAATATTTACTCTGAAGTATGGAAGAAGTACCTAAGTCATCTCTTGTCCAAGTATTTTTATTGTGAATATCAGAATTGGTAAAAAATTATGATTTATTATTAAAAACGAACAGGCACATCTCATAATAGTCCAGACGGTATCTGTTTCAAAGAGTCCATATTTGGGTGAATCGTATATCCACGGAGATATTTGGCTTTTTGGCTTTCAAATATCACTAGAAATGAAAATTTTTCTATGCGCATAAAAAGAACGTGGCCTTAACTTTTATAACTTCCTTTAATTATCAACTTTATTTTTTTATTGTATCAAAGGTAAGTGCATAAACTTATATACTGTTTATCAAGGATCAAAAACAAATTTATTTAAATATTCTAAAATGGTTTAAAAAACAATTATTTTCAAAATATGTCCAAAATTAGTAATTAATTAATTAATTAATTAATTATTAATTTAATCATCATTTCTTTTGTTATTAAAGTATAATTCAAATATTATTTACTGTTTAAAATATAAGCAAATCAAAAATTATAACTCATTATATTACAAAAATACAAAATTATAGTACAAAAATTCGACCAATGTTTAAACAAGCGCCAGAGCTCTCCTAATTGACGGTTTCGAATTTTTCAAAAAGCGTTAGAAAGCATGAGAGCCCTTCTATATGTGATTAAATTTTCAAGTATCTAAGGGCCTTGATTTTTGTACCGCCAAAAGTTAAGCCCACGTTTTTTTTATGTGCATAAAAAAATTTTCATTCCTAGAGATATTTGAAAGCCAAAAAGCCAAAAATCTCCCTGGATATACGTTTCGCCCAAACCAAAACAGATACCGCCTAATCTATAAGTATACAAACCATAAATAAGGTAAGCAGTTTCAAAAACATGAATGTGTGTTACAGCAGTGCAACGCAAATTTCTTTTCTGGGCTACAAAGACATAACAATGCCATACCTTAGACTTTCAGCTTGTGCATAATATAATTTAAGTAAATGGTCATGGTCGAGTACACGTTTAATAGAGTAAAAAAGATAACAAAGATACGCTAATTTACATGACAAAAAATTCACAATGTACTTTCCAGCTAAATACGAGTCCAAGTAAATAACAACTTACAACTGATTGTGAATTATTTGTCAACAATCAGTTTGAGACTGTTAATGTGTTTTTGAGTTGTGTAAAATATAATAAATATGTGTTTTGTCAGATTTAAAAAATAATGATATATTATGATATTAATTAATTAAATAATTCGAAATAATGAGTTCACATTTATGCTTAATATTAATGCATGATTCTTCAGATACTAACAGAGACGTGAAGATTAAAGTGTTCTTCATCATCGAGGCTAGTAATATTATTAACATAGGAAAATAAAAAGCACAGGTCCCAAAACGGAGTCCTTGGGGCACTCCCATATTTATATTAACAGAACCTGACTTATACGTATGTATGGTGTTCCTATTCTGATGATTAATATTCTCATACTGACTTCGATGTTTCAGAAATGATGTCATCCAATCCAGAGACTTTACCTGTTATTCGTTATTAGGTATATAAAATATGAATTAAATTGTCATGATCGACACAGTCGATGACTCTGCTGAGATCACAGAAAATCCCAATAGGGCACTCACTATCATCAATAAATTTAGTCAGCAGTTTCGAGGAACCACCATTTCCTTTTCAACTTTGTTTTGGCATCATATTGCAAGCTGAACGACCAAATGCAAGTCCAAAAAAATTTTATCGTCCGCACAAAAAGAAAAGAAAAAGTTGCGAAGGAAGGTTGAAACAAAAGTCTTAGTTCACAGAGAAATCATTTGCAAAAATCTGATGTACTAAAGTTTTTACATGTTAAGAAAATCATTAGAAATAAAAAGATTCCGAGATCCTAATACATTCATCACCAAAATGACCGGCTATATGTATTACTTTTTATTAGCGCCCAAGTATAAGGAGTTTTTTAACCTTTTTTCTTGCTGTTGGTGCCAAGTTTATTACCAAGAGTAGTATTTTTGTTTTTTAAGATGCTCTTCAGGAAAATTATTTTGTCTACATGAGGCCAATGCAATCGACAGTGTAAAAACCTGTACTGAGTTGTAGAATTATTTAAAAAATGTGTTTCTCATATCAGCCTTTATCACCATATAACTTTTTTATGAAGCGTTTTCCTACACATGTTGATGGCAAATTTTGTATTCATCTCCATTCCAGTTTTACACCGTATCTATTACCGCCTACACAGTCTGCGTAAGCGGTAATAGATCAACCCGGCACTGGTTAAGTTTTTCTTTTTTATGAGAGATCAAAAATGTATTTTTGGCCGCCAATTAATGGCACTTACGCCACAATATGCCGTGGCTTGTGTAAAATAAAAGGCACAAACCATAATCAATTTGCGGGTCACAACAGATATAAAGAGAGCGATGAATATATCCGCTTATCGTGCATTGCTCTTATTCGCCTGAATCAAAGTACCCGCAGGCGACGTAATCTAGCCGATTAAGCCCTAATAAATAGGGTGGCGGAGTTCGTACCCGTCTAGGATATTGAATTTCCGTATTAAATTAAACTGCCAAATTAAAATCGCTGATGGGCGAAATTCGAGCACAGAGAAGCGGAAAATCTTTGTAAATTTGTTGTAGAACATTTTAAAGTTTGGGGTCAATGAATTGAACTTTTGATTATCTAGTAATTGTCATTCGTCAATCAAACTTGTGTTTGACTATGACCGTGATATATAGGGTGTTCTGAAAGTCCGTAAGGAAACTCCGGGAGACGGTTCTAGGGAGTAAAATAGTAGCAGTAGTAATGATTTTCTTTTTCGAATTGTTTGCAAGTTATAGCTTCCCAAGTTATATATTTTTTAAATAATTTATTTAACTCAAGTTCGATTAGTCTCTCATTTGGCACACCCACTAAACAGATCACGCTCTATTGGACCAATCATGTTCATAACTTTTTCCCTTGCTAGACCATAATAGAAAATTAAACATTGAAAAGAGAAACAATATCACAAAAATTATGTAGTCTTTATTCAAGCCGATAAATGTAATCGCTTAGCAGGAAATCGCTATTAAAGTTCTATTAAACATCAAATTTTTGATGATTCTTTGTGTTATTAATCAAGTTGCCATGCTTCTAATAAATGTCATTGATGGTATTACGAATTGTAACAAAAATTTTAAAGCAATAAATATAAGTTTGATTTTTCACTGCAATGTGGAAAAATAAGATGAGAATAATGAATTTACTAATAATATTTTATTTACTAACGAAGCTGATTTTATGATATTACCGATTATCATATTGCTCAAAATAGTCATAATAATAATAGAAAACAGATGTTAACTAACAAAGTATAACAGATTTTCAATCCTATTTTATGATAACAAATTACATTTTCTGATACGTAATTAAAAACATCGATATTGTTTCACGTATCAGAAAATGTATGGAAGTGAATGGAGGTCACAACGAACATTTGTTATGATAAAATGGGATTGAAAAATACTTTTTTCGTTGGCCGTCTCAACTATGGCATGCTTATGAGATTTAATAAGTTCGAAATAGGTCTACGTTTGACGATTTTGCTGGCGAATGATCTGATCTAGCTGTTTACTAGATACTGTAAGTGTAGTTCAATGCTGGACGGGGCATATATCCCGCAGAATAGTTGTTTCTCCATAATATCTTTAGTTAAAAAGTAGTCCATGATGTTATATCTATTTTTTAAAATTATTAAATTTGTGACTATTTATATATAGGCAAAAAATTATTTAGAGTACCTAAGTACCTTCTACAAATAGAATCTGATCCCAATCTGACTACTTAGGGAATGCAACGAAGAATAGCCATCGAAGGCCGTATGTGTAGAAGCTACAGTAAAATTTCAAACTATGAGATCCTATTATGGGCTCTATCTAAAAATGCTTGAGAGTTGAATGACATCCGACTGTGATGGATCAATTTATTAAGGAAGAAATATGGTTGTCGTTTTTTGGAAACGGTTACAAATCAATATATGGCAAATATATGGGCGGAGATTATTTGTTTTAATAAAGTTTCAATGGTTTCATTTACATTTAATAACTAAAGAAACACTTAAAATTAATACACTATAAAACAATCGAAACGACCGTTATGAAAAAACGTGCGAATAACCTAGATCGAAACTGAACTAACGTCACTTAGAGTACACACCCTACGTCAAATGTACCCTCTTCAATAAATGGATATGTGAGAGAGACAAGCTTATACATATGCATATGTATTTAAGAAAAGTATGAAGAATGTGTCTTCTATTGGAGTGGTGTCACTCATTCAGGGAATCAGGGATTTCCTTCAATAGTAGGTCTGTTTCTGCAGCAGTTGAGGATTGATTTGAAACTATCAGAGATATTTGGCCAATCGATTCGTGAACATATACACTTATAGATGTAACAACTTAAGTGGTCGAAAGTATCTGATAGTTTGAGACTACTGCAGAAACAAACCTAGTAAAAATATCTGTATTATTTCATTGTATATTATGCAATAAAATTAAATGCAGAAATAAAGCATGAAACTTTTGTATTTTCCCATTTAACCGCAACGTGTTTACTACAACATGTGACCGTGCACAAAGCCACCAACTCTTCGGAATGAAAATGGCGCACAATTTAAATTCAGCGTTACTTTGGGGATACGCTTTGTGTATAATTTTTTATTCTAAATCATTTTTTGGTTGTCTTTGTGTATACTTGTTATTTGCAATTTGATCTTTGAATGTACTCTAGA
This sequence comes from Anoplophora glabripennis, assembly GCF_000390285.2. NCBI lineage: Eukaryota > Metazoa > Arthropoda > Insecta > Coleoptera > Cerambycidae > Anoplophora > Anoplophora glabripennis. Next base: position 20,045 of record NW_019416562.1, read on the forward strand.
ATGTGTCTGAGGTTTAAGTCTACAGGGTGTTAAAAAAAGAGTGTAAAATATTTAAGGAGGTAATAGTATGAACCAAAATAAGCAGAAAAGTCTCAATAAACATGGGTCCGCAAAGTAACGGTTGCGGAGATATGGAATGTTTTATGTTTTTTTAGCCCCTTTTTTTTATTTTGCAAAAACGTTGTGTATTTTCTTATAATAGTTGGTTGATGTTTAGTGAAATAAACAGTACGTATTTGACAGTTGTTCTCAGTGCACAAGTTTTCTTTCGCTATGGCTGGTTACTCTAACGCAGAATTAACAGACATGCATTTCATGTATGGTCGTGCTAATGGGAACGCCACCGAAGCGCGACGTCTTTATGTTGACGCTTATCCAAATCGCCAGATTCCTTCACAACGCATGTTTGGAAGAATTCACCAAAGATTGCGTGATACCGGTTCCTTGAGCAAACAGTGCCATTTATCCGGAAGACCAAGGTCGGTATCCACTCCTAGAGCAGAAGAAGAAATTCTAGCACTGGTAGAGCAGAATCCAGGTACGAGTGTGCGGAGAATATCAGCCGAGGTAGGAATTAGTGGTCCTCTTGTTTGGAGAATCCTTCACGAGCAACTGCTTTATCCATACCATGTGCAACGAGTACAGGCCTTAAATCCAATAAATGATCATCAAGCACGTTTGGTTTTTTGCCGCTGGTTTCTACGTCATGATGCTGAAGACCCTCGTTTTCTTGCAAACATTCTTTTTACTGATGAGGCCGGGTTCACAAGAAATGGAGTGTTTAATTTTCACAATACGCATATTTGGGCCGACGAAAATCCTCATGCTCTAATAGAATCTGGACATCAGGCACGTTTTTCATTAAACATTTGGATGGGTATTGTAGGTGACAGGTTTCTAGGTCCTGTTGTTTTACCAAACCGATTAACAGGCGCTGCTTACCTCAACTTTCTGCAGAACACACTGTATGAGTTTTTGGAAGACATTCCTTTGAATCAGAGGCAACAAATGTGGTTCCAGCATGATGGTGCTCCAGCTCATTTTTCCATGGCCGTTAGAGAGCATTTACACCAAACTTTTCCACATAGATGGGTAGGAAGGGCCGGACCTGTTTTATGGCCTCCAAGATCGCCTGATCTGAACCCTCTAGATTTCTTTGTTTGGGGATATTTGAAGACATTAGTGTATGGTACTCCTGTAAATAGCCTGGAAGAGCTGCAGCTACGGATTAATCAAAAGTGTCAAGAAATCCAAACCAAGGAGGGTGTTTTCGAAAGAGTTCGAATATCGTTGAGACGAAGATGTCGTGCCTGCTTGGAAATGGACGGAGGGCACTTTGAACATCTTCTGTAACTTTGTTTTTTGTTTGTTAAAAGCTTCCTTTGTCGGTTTATTCCTAATAAAATAAAATGTTTGAAAAACGAATAGTGGTCCATATCTCCGCAACCGTTACTTTGCGGACCCATGTTTATTAAGACTTTTCTGCTTATTTTGGTTCATACTATTACCTCCTGAAATATTTTACACTCTTTTTTTAACACCCTGTATAATAATATTCGCATGAGGAAAATGAGAAAACGATTTAAGGGTTAAAGTAGTCTAAAATATTAAGAGATAACGTCATTTTAGGAAGATAGATTCAATCGGAGTAGGTTGGTCCACAGAATCAGTTTTGATGCCATCCTTTATGCCAATAACAAAAAGAAATATTTTTTTAAACAAAATTGTGAAGTATTTTGACATTCACTTGTTTTTGTATACATTGGGCTTTAAGTGTAAAATACATAGATATTTTTACCATTTCTTATTTCCCATTTACTATTACCAGTGTTAGAATTATTAACTTTCAAAAGTGTTCATAAAAAAAATATATTTTCTGTTATATCTTCATAGCGTGTTGACGGAACAGAATGAAATTTACTACAACGTATTCACTTAATTATACGTTTTTTGAATGTAATATTAACGGCGTGGCATTAACCATTGGCGTGCTATTGAATGTACCGCCCCATTTTCCTAAGAAAAAAATACGACACTGGCGGTTTTTTTGTAGAAATAATGTTACATTCAGGTATTGTTACGTTAAATAAATGAAACATGTTTCTTGGTGTTTTTTGATAGTAGCAGCCGTTTAGGAGGATTTTCCGACCATAATGCGCAAATTTAGTCCACATACTTATATTTATTTAAACTCCATATGCAAGAATTGATTCTTTTGTCTATGTTTTCAATCAGTAAACTTTTGGATGATATCGATATAGTATTTTAATTAGTTTTGTTTATTTATTCCTAAATCTGCAATCCTTCTTAAGCTTATGAATATGAGGTCAAATGTGGCAAAGGACTTAATTTTGAACATTTGTTGTAGGACTTGTTATTTAATTACTTATTTGACCTATTTTATTATTTAGTTTGATATTTTTTCCAGAAATAAAATTATTTCTACAAAAAACCGCCAGTGGCGTATTCTTTTCTTGGGAAAAGATGGCGTCCCCTTTAGTGGCAAGTCACTGGTTAAAGCCACGAGGTTAATATTTCATCAAATAAAAGGTTTAATTTATTAGAAAAAATCAATAAAAGATAAAAGCAGGCCCAAGTATCTCCTAAACAACTTTAGGCTAAACGCTTAAACGTAACTACATACTTATATTTCTTTACAACAAACCGCCAGTGGCGTGTTTGTTTCTTGAGAAAATGGGGTGGTAGCACGCTGCTGGTTAAAGCCACGGGGTTGTTATTACATTCAATAAATGTAGTAAATTTCATTCAATTCCGTCAGCGCATTATGAAGATATGACACGAAATATATATTTTTTTGTAAACTTTAACACCCTGTATTTCGAATAGGTATCGTATCCCGTGAAAATAGTTTATATGCATAGTAATGTATAATAATAATTTTAAAATTTATAGAAATTTTCACGCCATTTAGGTTTTAAGGAATGCAAAAATCGTTAAAAAAAATTGTAAATCTAGTGTCCTAAAAATAGTCTTCCCATCACAGTTATAAAAAATTAACAAAAAAAATTAATAACGAATAGTATAGTATAATGTTACGTCTATAAATGATCATTACTACCCAATACTATTTACAGAAATGTATAGCATTGTTACATTTCACCTATTCTTCATTTCATATTTCATTTCATGTCTGTAATTAACACACTAAAAATAGCTCGATGAAAAGTCGGTTGTTCTATCTATGGCATATTAATGATAATTGATAAGTTGAAAACCGGTATATATGATGGTTTGGAAGCCGAATGATCCTAGCAATTTACTAGGTATTGTGGGTATAATTCAATGTTCGGGGTATTAATACGTAGAGTAATTGTTTCCCGTAATATCATCAGTTTAATAAATAATAAGTATTTAGTATTTTTTTAAAATTGGTATGACAAGCGACTGTTTCAGTATTCTAAATTACTTAGAAAATATGTTGCATTTACTGTTGAGCCTCTGATCGCCAGGTCACCCCTGTGACTGTGGCCCTAAGGATAGATGGCAGATGTTTTTATTATTTAACTTAAACTACTGGATGATTTGGTGGGGTAAGAGTGTGTGTGTGTGTCACAATAGAACTTTGGGGTTGTATTTAAGGCAATAATCGATACGAAATGGAATTTTCAATGAATACGCGGTTATGCGAAATATAATTTTATTTATATACAGTATGGCTCTCAAACGAGCCATAAATTAATTCTGGATTACTTTTAAAACAAATTTTATGGATGATTTAAAATTAACATTACAATTCAGTTTTAGATATTATATGTGGTATGAGCGAAATATTGTCGGATTTGAACATACAATCAATGTCCGACAACTGGAAAGGATATACAGCGATTGTAAATAAATTTTCGTCCATTTTGGTACATAGTATTGATCTAAAAGTGCCCATTTCATGTTTGACTTACCAGGTGGACAAAAATTTGTCGTTTATTGATAATAAGGTAGGTCGAACAATTAAATATAAAAAAGGCGGCATCAAATTCTAAGTAAAATAATAACATGTATACATGTACTGCTGGCAGCTCTCTTATACAGGGTCACTGATATGTATGGTCGATTATCTCAAGTAAGATAGCTATCGAAAAATCATGAGACACAAACGTTTTAGAGTTTTTAAAAATCTATTACAATAAAGATAAATTAAGTATACACGATCAGTTAAAAAGTCATGACGAAACAAAGTTGATTTTTCTTCAATATAACATCCTATATATTATTCCTCATTTCAGTTATTCTCGAAATTCTAAACAAAATTCATATAGCACATCATGTACCTAAATTCACAGTTTTCGAGATCCACATTGGATGAAGGAAGGTCCACACCCAACGACCACAGGAAGTAAATTTTTATAAACGGAAATTTGATCTCTGAACGATATTTATTACTTTTGCAAGAACATATTATTTCAAAGCTTAAACGATTATTCTCGAACAATAACAATCCCAATTTATCGGCAGAACAAATATGATTTTAACATGATGGGGCTTCCACATTTTGGACGTGTGAAACGGGTATATCTAGATGACACTATTTCTGATAATATATGGATTTAACGTAGAGGGAAAATTGAATGGCTAGGTCTCCTGATATGACCCCCCTTGACTTTTTTCTGTGGGGTCATAAAAATTTAGTCTATAAAAACAGGCCACAAAATATCGAATAGTTGCAAGAAAGGATAAGGCACGAAATTTCCACTTTTCACCCAACGCCGTTTTAGATTCACTACAAAATTTTGTTTAGCGAATTCATTACTGTCAGGAGGTAATGGTAAACACTTTGAGCATCTTATAAAATAGAATTCAAAGGAAAATATTTGTTGTTTATTAAAACTTGTTTTCTCTCTTTTTTTTTATTCTGGCGTAACTAATGTTTTCATAAAATTTAAAAATAAAGGACATTCATTAAAAAATACATTTTTTCGTTTCATGCATTATCAACCTTGAACAGTGCTGTTTTATTTTCTGTAAAAAACTAATAAGAAAATTAAATCATATCCATATCCTCCACCTTGTGTTATTTTCAAAATAAATATCCATAATTTGGGTCCCTTTTTCATTTATAAACATGAGAGTAGTAAAAAGTTACTTTCAAAGTTCGATATCTCCAAAAGAGTTAAGTTTAGGTATATGATGTGCTATATGAATTTTGTTAAGAATTTCGAGAAAAATTGAAATATTGAATAATATAAAGGGTGTTTCATTAATGAAAAAGCAATTTTGTTTGCTCATGACTTTATATACTTAATTCTTTATTGTAATAGATTTTAAAAAAACTTAAAAAGTTTGTATTTTTCGACAGCTATCTTACTTTAGGAGATAATCGACCGTTTCCATACATATCAGCGATTTAATTTTTTTTATATAATAATTGTTATAATATAAATTTAATTTTTAGGATGAGATTGATCTAAAGCTTGTAACTCAAGTGATTAAAATTACCAGTTTTTTAATCAAGGTGGTTTTGAAAATTTGCGACATCTTTTGGAATTGTCTAGTTAGATTCTCGACTGAGGCTTTAAAATTTTGTTGCACGGTATATAGGTGAGTCTGATTTTTCTTTTATGTCTTTGCTTTTATAGAACTTTTGTATTTGTAGTTTTCCGGTAGAACTGTTTCGATCACAAGGACATCTCTCCGAGACTTTGATATTAATAGAGAATTTCGTTTTCAAAACAATAGAACCCCTATTAGTGCGATTGTTGAAAGATTCCAAGTCTCTCGAGGTATTAAACAATCGTATGCATTACAAAATCCTTAAAGCTCTAATTTTTAGATATTGTTTACGGAAAACTTGCTTCGCGATATATATTCTTTTGGACATTTAAATGTTTTGAATAACATTTTAAGGATTCTCGTTTCAAACCAAATAAAAATGTCGGATCATAGTGTTGGTGGTATAATAAATGCAATATTTAGCTGTACCAGTTTATGTGAGTAATATAAATGATTCAGTCACCCTGTACGTATTTTATTTTACTGTATTACGATATTTTAGGTTTTGCAGAATTCTTTTGGGAATGTGAACCTAAGGACAATATTATTGATAGTTTAGTTTTGCATATTTCAGCAACTGTGATCTTCTACGACGAATATTATGGAGAAATGGAAAGCATTTTGCTCAAATATCTTCTTCAAGATCACATATTCGCGTCGCTGTTGGCAATGGAAATTTGGACGCTTCTTTTATGGTTAGTGACAAATTATTTTTTATTTTTTATTTACTATGTACTGAACATAGTTTGTGTTAATAAGTTTTGGGTATAAATTTTTTTTTAAATGAATATCGAGTATTGAATTGAAGAACATATTAGCCGTGTGGTACATTTGTTAATTGTTCAAATAAGCGGGAGTCTACTCGGTTGACTTGCTAAGTATATCGGTACATTTGTCAATTATACAGCCCCACAAAAAAGTTCTATATTAGAGACATGAAAATATAGTGCATTTTTTAATGCCGAATCCGAATCCACAGCCCAAGAACCCATCTCATTTTTTAGTAAAACCCTAAAATAGCCCCTAAAATATTGAGCATAAAGTAAAGCTTTACAATGAAAAACAACAATTTATAAATATTTTAAGAAAATATTTTAAAATAATATTTTGAGCATTGGAGCAGTGTGGACCATTTTGGTGATACATGTATTGGAAACTATAAGAGGTAGGAAAATGGTTAGATGGGACAACTTTTAGAAATTTTTGTTGTTAATTTAACAGCACTTTCAGACCGATTCTAACTCCTCAGGTTTTTGAGTTATTTTGAAAAAAGGTAAATGTGGAGTTTTCGAAATTTCACTGTAGGTATATTTAGATTTTCATTGCGACGTTTCGGTCGCGAGTAATCATGATTAGCTTTCTTTTTCTTATGGGCACAATATTGGATTTTGGCTTTTCAATGATAGGGATAAGAAAAATTTTCAAAAACAACCTCAAAAAATCAATATTTTAATATTTTTAATAAATCTGGCAACACTGCATAATTTTTCGAAGCTATTGTAGAATAATCTCAAACTTTTGTATAAAATTTATCATTAATGTCATGGTGTCGAGTGAAAAAATTACGCGTTGTGTTATTTCATGAAGAAAAATTTGATATATTGGAGTGCTTTATTAAAAATGATATAAAAGCAACTGTGGCTTTAAACTGTTATGTTGGAAATTATCCCGAAAGACAACCACCAAATAAAATGTATTTTTCTAAATTTATTACAAATTTGAAAATGTTTGGAAGTTTTGAAAAACTATATGCTGTGAAAACTTAATAATAACTGGGGCAATCAAATAATAGATTATTTCAACAACAATCCAATACCATCAACAACACTATGTAATAGAGAAATAAACATCGCGATTATCGAAATGCTGTCCATTTATTGGCAATGCAAGGCACCTTTGTAAAATATTATTTGTCATTCGCCGAATGGTATTTCTATTAATATTTGCAAATACTTCGAGCTCTTTCTTCCAGAATTTCCACAGTTTGGGGAGGTTCGAATTTATAAATTTGATTCGTGCGTCACATACTCCCAGAGGAAGAAATCCATGGGGTAATATCTGGTGACCTAGCAGGCCATGATATATTGCCTCCACTGGAAATTAATTTGTCACCAAACATACTTATTATGGTGTAACCGATTTTTAACAATTCTCGCATTATGAGCGGGATAACCATCCCGTTGGTATCATATGTTGTGAATGTCATTATGTGGCGCTATCTTTCTAAATTTCATGGTCTAATATGTTTTTTTCTCTAAATACTTTTCACCAGTTAATGTATGTTGGTAAAACATGGTCCTATAAGTTGATTCCTTACAAAAAATATCGTTACGTACAGAACAAATAAATTGCATATATGCTATCATTGAACATATAATTTTAGTGAAATAATTCAAACAAGAGAGATATAGAAAATTTGTTTACTAGAAATGCCACATCAAACATTGATACTAAATCCTGTCTGTAATTTTTGTTGAACCCGCAATTCAGTATTTTCTGTAGCCCAATTATGTTTATTATATACTCCACAATTAGTGAACTGCGTTTCATCGGTCTATCACGGTGCTCCTGAGCGAATTTAAATGAAATTTGCAAGTCACTCCAAAATAATAAGATTATCCTGTTTCTACAATATTTGAACATCATTTTAAGCCTTGAACCAAAATATTTGGTGTGGCGCTTTTTTTCCGATGACAAAATAAGAAATTTGTATAGTTACCTACATTTTTCATGTAGGTAACTATAAAAACTTTACTTCAAAAATCAAAAAGAGAGTTGTAAGTTATTTTAACAAAGTGAAAACTATTAAGCCAGTATATACAGGGTGTTTTTGAATGGAGTAGCATAAATGATACCAGAGAATCTACATTTCAAAAGAACACGATCTGCAAAAAATCGCGTTGGTAAAATGTTCACCCCTGAAGAGATATGGGCCATCAAAGTTTCCAAAAAAATTATGAAAATTGGCTGTAATTTGAAAACCGAACGAGGTACAAATAACAAATTTTTTACAGGTTGTTTACTAATACAGATGCGAGTTTTCAACTATTTTTCGAAAATTTTAACCCCTCGAAAGGGGTTGAAATAACCACCC
>NW_019416562.1:31056-32672 GCF_000390285.2 Anoplophora glabripennis
AGAAAAATTGTGATAGGGCCAGTCCGTTTCTGGACACCTGATAATAGCAAAAAGTTGATTTTAGCATCAAATCGTAGAGCTCCATGTGTAATACAACGTACGAAAATTTTATTAAAATATACAGGGTGGTTTCAAAGTTATAACCCTAAACGTTAATTTCTAGGTACCCCTTTGACCCCCTATAACTCCGTTAGGGGGCACATTAGGAAAAAAAATTATAGGAAGGACTAGTTTTATTTTGACCTCCCCTATACACTCCCGAGAGATTAGGAAGTACTTACCGGACACCCTGTATAGATATAGCGTTGTCGTGCATATAATCGAATAAACGCTATTCATTCATTACTTATTACATTTTTTACTATTTAATATTTCTAACACTACATATTTTCAAATTCATCAAATATTGTATATCATATAATTATTTATAAGATTTAATAATATGAATATGACATTTAAATGAAAAATAAATTAATTAAACATTACAAAAAATGCATATATCAAAGGTATTTATTAATACAAAAAAATATATTTACATTTAAATATAAACTTAACTATTTAATAAAAAATCAATTTTTAGTCTCCGAATCAGCATCATCAGTTTGTATTTCTGCATTTTGACATTTTATAGAACAATTGCAAAGATCGCAACATTTGAAGCCTTGTGATCAGCAAGAACATTTCCATGGCCTTATCTCCTTCAAAATAATTGTAGCACAATACATTATTTTTTAATATCCAGCCATATTGTGTTGGGTCGAAGGATGTTATGCTTGCAGATTTTGCTTGAGACCATTCATTGATTTGCCATTTAACATGTTACATGTGTAACAATATAGGTTCTGCCGGAGGTATTGATGATGGTATTGGTATCATGATGATTCGATATTTACTATACTGTGATGTACATACTAGCTATTGGGAATAATAAATATTGTATTAAATAACGAATAGCACAAGAATATTTTTCGAAAAGTTACCTGTAGTTTTATATAACATTGAATATTCACATAAGTTGCATGATTGTTTACAGACTAATAAAGGATTGTTGCACTATGACAGCACAAATGAATATTGTAGAAAATGTATTATTTATTTTTTATATATTATTTGTCAAATGTTCACTGTTATTGCCTGATGCCAGACAATAAACTAATGCTCCATGCGACACCCGATCGCTGCAGTCCAATCCATTGCGCTTGTTTAAACAAGTTATAACAAGTAATTCGCATAAGCGCACGTTCGCGAAATCTCGATATTTTCGTATCGGTATTTTGGTTGACTATCTATGCGTATCCTTTTATAACATTTTATATTCTAGTTCTAAATAATTTTTTGATATAAATATAGTTATATATAGTTATTATTATTGAAGCTACATTAATGAAGATACAGTTATAAATATAAATCAATATATTTGTAACGTAATACATATTATTTTCCATTTAAATATGATATTCATATTATTAATCTTATAAATAATTATATGATATACAATATTTGATGAATTTGAAAATATGTATGAGTGTTAGAAATACTAAATAGTAAAAATTGTAACAAGTAATGAATTAATAGCGTTTATTCGATTATATGCACGACAGCACTATATCTATATA
>NW_019416562.1:32928-85973 GCF_000390285.2 Anoplophora glabripennis
GCATGTCCACATATTCATCATTAGTAAAATTTGGCATAATTCTTGTTAATTTACACCCAAAAAGTATTTAGCTGATAACAGTGACAACTTACAGAAGAGTTAATTGTGACAACTGGCATGACAGCAGCACACTTAGTTTTTCTTTGATTGATTGCAATCATATACGGTGTGAGGTGAATGGTAATACATTTTATTTTTTTATTAATAAACGAAAAGTTTTAAAGGAAAATTGCTAGCGAGGTAAAAGTTTCTAAAAGAACCAGTTTATCTAATGCGTATTTTTGGATATCGAGTTTTTACGAAATATAAAAGTTATGGCAAAAAATGGCTTGAGGGGTGGTTATTTCAATCCCTTTCGTGGGGTTAAAATTTTCGAAAAATAGTTGAAAACTCGCATCTGTATTAGTAAACAACCTGTAAAAAATTTGTTATTTGTACCTCGTTCGGTTTTCAAATTTCAGTCAATTCTCATAATTTTTTTGGAAACTTTGATGGCCCATATCTCTTCAGGGGTGAACATTTTACCAACGCGATTTTTTGCAGATCGTGTTCTTTTGAAATGTAGATTCACTGGTATCATTTATGCTACTCCATTCAAAAACACCCTGTATATACAGGGTGTTTCATAATTAGCTGCCAACCCTGAACAGGCCGATTCTATGATCAAAACTAAGTAAAAAAGTTCATATGAACATGGGTCCGGAAGTGCTTCCTAAGGGCACAGGGACCCATTGAAGAGGGTATGTAGCTTGTTCGCTATAATAAGCTAATCCTCTGTATTTTCCAAACAAAAATCTTTAACATGGAAAAAAATTGCATGGACTTTGGGGGTTACAGCTATATCAAAGTTCATATAACTTTTCCTGAATTCATCAATATGACTTACAAACTTTTCATTAAGTTCCAATGAAAAACAGCTGTTAACAACTTTATGAAACAATCAACAAACTTAGCACAATTTAAACACTTGAAATTGGCCAAAATGTCAACATTTTTAAGCAATGTTTAGCAAGCATTTCCTGCAAATGTTGGGCTTCCATAAGTACATTGGCGCTGAACGTTGCATTTATTTGCCCATTGTACTTCTTCGTTCACTTTTGTCATATGTCCGAATAACGTGTATTCAATTTTTTCCATGTTAAAGATTTTTGTTTGGAAAAACAGAGGATTAGTTCAGCGAACAAGCTACAGAATCCGCACATTCGGATTTTTCAAAAATATGGGATCGATACAAAGCATCAAACGTTCACCCTGAATATTCTATGAAATTATTACGTGCTTTATGCGATTACAATGCCTCTCATGTATAACCGTGTCATCTATTAGTTGCGTGTAAAAATACACTGAATCATTTATTCAACTGATTGATTGAAAATTGATTGTAATTCTATACGATTGAATTATTAATTTTGATATAAATTATGTTTGTACCATTATAATAAATCTACTTTTTATTTTGTGTATATAAAAGAATAAAACATTTAATATATATGCTGGAGTAATAGTTTTCACTTTGTTAAAATAACTTACAACTCTCTTTTTGATTTTTGAAGTAAAATTTTTATAATCACCTACATGAAAAATATCAAATTTCTTATTGTGTCATCGGAAAAAAAAGCGCCACACCAAATATTTTGGTTCAGGGCTTAAAATGATGTTCAAGTATTGTAGAAACAGGATATCTTATTATTTTGGAGTGACCAGAAAATTTCATTTAAATTCGCTCAGGAGCACCGTGCTATATAACGGCGCTGCTGAAGTTATCATTTTGGCATTTATTAACGTTCCAATTACAAAATTCAAGCCTTCGAATAAAATCGTTTTCCTGGAGCCACTGCGCAATGATTGGCTGGTACGAGTGATATTTATTTTTCTTTAAAGCCCTGCTAATTGTTGTCTTTGGAATGTTTATTTCACTTGATACATAAAACATAAAGAAAAATACTCCCTACTACTGCTAAGACAGTTTGCTATTTGATGATCAAATGTATATTTTTAGCTCTAAAATAGTACTTGTTTTGTGCGTCTTATATTTCCCATTTAAGCATATGATATCACTCCCTGCTAGGATTAGTAAGAGTATTTGAAATAGACATCACACTACTAAGCGTTGCTCAAAGGAATATCCATCCATTTTTATTGATCTCGTTTATTCGCTGTGAGCTTCGCTGGTATCGCAACCTAGCGGTTTTATAGCTACAACTTCTGTCGGAAATTTAAAGTGACATAGTGACTGAAAGTGTATATGCCAAATACAAATGATAGTTAATACTTTTTATTTAATTAACGTAACAAAAAGTTATTAGATCGTAATCTATGAATAATATCAGTAAGTAAACTATTTTATTCATTATAATTATTATTTTTAAGATTTTGCACTTCATTTTGTGATTATGTTGACTGCGATTATTAGAATAGGAGAATTTTCCCTCCAAAATTTAATTATACTTGCAATAAATAAAGAAATTATTAAAAATATGGTCTAAATAGCAATGTTTTTTATTTATTTATTTATTTTTCTAGTTTTGGAAAAATGAGTATTTCATCTCAAACTGTGATCAAATGACTACTACAAATTACATGACTTTTTTTAGGTAACCATCCTGGCCCATGATTAAATGCTCTACCTACAACAACATAACATTTTAATTATTATTTAGATAGATTTTAAACATTAATTTTGATCCACATATCACAACTTACATTTTCAATCAATGTCTATTTTAAAATTGAATGTTATATTTACTTACTTTTTTCTAATTGCAATCCATTTTTGTCGTTGACCCAGTTTATGAGTAGCTTTAGGGAATTTGTAAAATACACAGTCACTATTGTAACCGTAATTGTAATTTTATAATCTTTGATACAACAACTTGTGTGTCCCATTTAAAAATATCCTTATGCAGAAGGTTTTTAAATTTCCGACCTAAGTTCACTAAGTTGACGCTACTAGCGCTCGCAAATGTTTGACTATCCCCTCTACCTACTTGCTCACAGCGAATAACTAAATACGACAGCTCCATCTGTCACAGGCAAAAAAATTGCGTGAGATTTAAAATGAAATTTCTTAATGAAAGGTTCTTTGTATTTAGTCAGCGATGCGCATTTGTGTTATCTTTTTTCTTTTTCTAAGTATAATTTGAAATCAAATGCACTGATCGAATTTTCAAAATACTTAGTGGCGTTGAAATTCTGAGATCTATGCTTTGTTTTGATTCCCATAAAATTCGGTTCCGAACGGTTCTAATCATGCGCAGTCTAAAATATGCGTTGGTGTTTACTTTGAACGGTTCAGAATTTCGCAGATGTTTGTTTTGGTTTTATTTGAACTTGATTCGGAACCATTCTGAACCATCCGAAGTAGTTCTAGCTCTCTAGCACGAATTGCTTAGAACTGTATTATTTGGCGTATGCGTAGTTATACCCATTTTTACAAACTCCGTTTGTCATTCATAATTTTTTCCATTTCCATCATTTCCTGTTTTTCGTTTAAGAAAAGTATCTTTTTATTGGGTTTTATGAGTATATTTTTGTAATGCGTTCTGGTTTTCAAATAACTCCGGATAGTTCCGAATCGTTCAGAATTTTGTCTATTGCGTCTATAGTTCTGCGATGATTTTGGACTGTTCAGAAATAGAGAACCAAAACAAAGCTCTAGTTTGTCGTACGTGACTTTTTAGTTGACTTAGTGAAATCACTGGCCTAAATTTCATCAGTTTGTATTAAACATTTTCGTAGATATTTGATTTAATGTAAATCTAAATTTATATAACTGGTTGACATAATTATATGTCAATCAATGTGTTTTTACCTTTATTTAGTATTTAGTTAAGTGACTAGTCTAAATTAGTAAATCACTCCTACGGCGTGGCAAGTATACCTACGCAATTGCAAATAATTGCCAAGTCGACCATTCATTTAAGTCCAACTTTAGATTTCAGACTATTACAATTTAATGTACGAAATGCAGTTAAAAAAAAAATAGGATTTAAGAAATAATTTTAATTGAAATACGTATATTTTTAATAGAATTATTTCATATATGATTTTTATATATAAAAGACATTTTTTGTATCATTTAAAATTTTGAGAATATGATATTTTATTTAAAAGAAAATGTAGGCATTTGTTTTAAATATATGAATGGTAGAGATTTACCAAGTACCAGTATTTTTTTATATGTCCATTTAGATATTGTGACATTGAAGTAATGAAGTAATTTTTTTCACATTTGCTTATGTTATCAATTAACATAATTAGCATTACCTAATACGAGTATATTATGTATCTAACAGAAAACAATAAGGTGTGGAAAAATATTACGTTTCCAGTTGGTAAAATATCCACAACAATATCAAAATTAGTATATGTTTATACTACAAACATTAAGGACTGAATCCTCTCGTCAAAATGAAAAAAAAAACTAGAGTAATTTTTAAAGGCTCTAAGTACTATACGATTTTTAAAGGTTTTAAAAAGTTTGACAATATTACTATTTGCTGCAGTCACCAACTTAGCAGATTATGTATTATTTACCTATGTTATACGTTATGAAAATTTTTACATGGGGTGTCAAATGGGACGAAACAGGGTCCATTTTACGCGAAAAGTATTAAAAATGTTTTACCGTTGCTAACTTAAGCAATTGTTTGACATTTAAGTGGCAATTTAAGCCCTAAAATAATTGACATTTGATAAAATACATATGGTGTATTTATTTGTTCGATTTAATCTAATACGACTTTTCATATTTATTTTTTAAAGAATATTTCTGTGTAACTTCTAACCGGATGGAGATAGTAAAAAATGTTAAAAATCCATTTTATTTTATAGTCAAAATATTTGTCGGTGGAAAATAATTGTCAATGACGTCATAATTATGTAATCGGGTATTCTGAAAAAGAATATTTTTTGGTTGGACCCTATATACAATAGTCTTATTCGAAACAACTTAAATTTTGCATTTTCTTTTTTAATATCCTTACAACAATCCTACAGAAGATTTATTCATAACTTTGTATCAATAAAAAACTTTCACTTCAACCAAGCACAAGATTTTTGTGTTTTTTTATAAAACTGTTCACATTAATTGTTGTAAAATAACTGCACATGTAGCTAAGTAATTAACACTGACGTCTTACTTTATTTTTGCGTATTTTCTTCGTACTATATTTCTGGTTAACCCACGAATTAATTTCAAATGTTAAAATGAGTTTGTCTTTCAGATTTCTGAATTTTATCTAAAAGTTTTCTTCTAAATTTTCTCTAAATTACCAAAATAACTTAATCATTTTTTCCTGTTATGACATTTAATTATAAAATATAATATCATCCCGTTTTTTGACTTTTGTTTTCTTCAGTAACTCGACTCCACAACTTTGTTTATCGACCTTGATCAACCTCATCCAAAAGTATCAGGAAATAAACTTCGGAGTCCTCACGCATCGACCGGAACGAATATACTTGAAATGTTTCATACAAAGAATCTTCAAAATGTTGCCTAATTACACTAAGAATGATTTTGTGTTACGATATAATCCAGTACGGTCTATGGATTGTTGGAGAACAATCCATTTCACGAAATTTCCAGTTCAACAAAGATTGTCTATCGAAGGGATCTGCATGGCTACTGTGGAGAAGATAGAAGCAATAGGAAAAGGAAACATGAATTTCACGGACATTGTTTTCATTGTAAGTTGACTATACAGGGTGTCCCAGTGTCAGCGTACAAAAATTTACCAGGGGGTAGATCAGACCAAAATAAGATTAAAATTCTTATAAAATATTTTTCTACGATTCACTTTCATCGAGTTACAGGGTGTTGTTTAGAAAAAAATAATAACAACTTTCCGAAATAACTCAAAAACCCTTTCAGGAATTTAAGTAATTTTTGGGTGAAGTGTACATCTATTAAAGGTCATTAAAACTACATGGTGCTTATTTCGATCTGACGCCAGGGGCGGCCTAGGTCAACTTGTCCTCAAGGTTATGTCTTCATAACTTTTGCATGTCATTTCTAAACAACACCGTGTAACTCAGTGAGAGTGCATCGCAGAAAAATATTTAATAAGAATTTTAATCTTATTTTGATCTGGTCTACCCCCTGGTACATTTTTGTACGCTGACACTGGGACACCCTGTATATTTACTACATTTTGAACAAACAACCTTATCTTGTAAGTCTGCAACAAATTTGAAATTTAAATAATAAAAGTGGACAGTTTTCGATAGAAATTCATGGTAGGTATTTCAGAAACTATTAGAGAAAGGGAAAAATGTGTACCTAATAAACTCTTGAATCGACAAGACAAATTCATCTGTCAAATCAGAAATTTGATAGCTTCATTTATTTTGTAATTACAGATCGATATTCATTTACTTGACATTTTTGACTACCTATGATGCACTTTACCGCTAAACTTATTTAGAACATTAGAATTAAACTAAACTCTGGTCCCAAAATTTTTCACATGTTATTACGATAATACAGAGCCTTCATAAATGTTTAAACCTGACCGCTGAGCTTAGGCAACGCAACATTGCACGGTTGGTACTGGTTACGAAAATTCTTTAAATCATGGCGTCATCAATATTAATGATTCGTTTCCAATGAACAAACCGTTATGACGACTCTCGAGATAATGCCATCTCTAATTGGTTGAATAGAATCTCTTGAAAAATTACACCAATCACAGCCGATGAAACAAAATATTGTGTTTTAATGTAATCTCGATCTTACTGTTTTAATTTTGGTGAAATTGATTTACCAACGTGAGAGAAACAAAATTTCTGTTTCAAACAGTATGGTCACGTGGCTTGTAATCATTTATAAGGCTCTGTATGATTAGCCTGTGGGCGCATTTGGAATATTCCATTGTTACATACGCCTATTTCTATTTTTCTATCGTCTAACAAAAAGACGACTGCCACTGCAGGGTTCAACTTCTTATTTCTTGAAATCTCGCCCTGCCTTAATTTTCAGCGTGTCCGTGCGTACAAGTTATTCTAATAAGCGTGTTAATAATGAAAATGAAATCTTGTGCGGATATTAATAGATGAAGAACGTTGCATAACAAACAGTGTGATAAGAAAATTCGAGCACGTAACTCAACTATGTCGGTGAGTGATGCCTTGGAATTGTGCAGTTTCTTAATAACAATCGAAAGTGCTTATCTTGATTTTTTTCATAAATATATAAAAATAATTTGGTATTAAGCTAATTCAAATAAATCCTATCCAATGAAGTCAAACAACATTCTTTAATACCAGTAGTTGTTTCCCGCAGTACGTGCAATTAGCAATCTTGTCTGCGAGGTTTGATGTCTTTTGCGTACCTATATTTCTGGTGTCGAAGAATGTTGTTTGACTTAATTTGATAGGACATCCTGTCTTTGAATTAGCTTAATACCTTAATAAAGAGTATAAAGATGCTTCGGTATCTTGAGTTAAAAAGTGACGAAAGTGTAATAAAGCAAAAAGCGAAGCATGTGGAAGAAAAAAATTTAAACCCTCAATGACGTTAAACATGCGATATTTTAAAAACGAACTAACATTACACATCATGGTACAACCTGCAATGACATAAGATGAAAATTTGCCTAGATTTTCCCGAAGTATGCTAATAGAAAAGAACAAAATTGTGATATGGCGAAGAAACTTCTTAGAAACATTTTCCAAGGTTTGGCAAGATTCAAAAATTGGATGACTTAGGTTCGGGAATTATTATATTATTAAAACAAAACTGAACTCGATATGACTGAACTGATATAAAGAATAATTCTTGAGATTGTTCCCAGTTTTTAAGTTAATTTAGGCTATTGTCCGTGAGGAGTGGAAAATTGGCATTATCTCCTTCTTTTTGCATAAACTCATTTATAGAAATGTCAAAAAAAAAAGAATATTGCTGTACCACGAAAATAAATGAAGATATTAAATTTTTGACAGTCGAAAATCGGACTCAAAAATGCGTTTCTGGTTTTTATATACCTCAGGTATATTCTGTATAACTTCACAGTGTAACAATTCATTTTTTATTTTAGGTTGAAAATTTTAGAGCCTTGTCCACTGTAAATTTCAGAGAAATCGGACTGGATCCTAACAATTTAGCTAAGACCGTACTCAGTCTTTGGATATTTAATCGGGGTGCTTGTGATATCATGGAGAATAATATATTTAAGTATTTCATGACTGAATTGTGCAAGATTACCGGTGCTCTTCTATCGGAATTTAATAACAAACAACTGATAATGGTGAGTGAGTACTCGAAAAATAATGCTTCTTTTAAATTAAATTAAAATTGTATCAGTTAATTATTTTACGTTTAATTTAATTTGCAAGTTTTCTGTTACTAATTTGTTATACTGGGTGTTTCCTAAGTACGGTCCATAACTGCAGAAGATTAGATTCCGAGATACAGGGTGTTGAAAATTAAAACAAATATATCAATAGGTATTTGAATTAAATTTGGAACAGTCAGTATTATGTTCTTAAAATTTGGCAGTTATTGTACGTTGGTAAAGAGTTGCATTTTTAGTATAAAGTCAATTTTTATCTGTCGCCAGTGGCGTAGTTAGACAAAAAAGGCGACTCGAATTTTTTTTTTGCCTAATACTAACCTATTCTAAACCCCTAATAAATAACAGTTCCAAACATCTTTTGTGGGCCATTCTTTGAAAATTATAATTTGACGTTTTTGATTTTCAAAAAAATATTCATTTGACCAATTATAACCAATTACCTACTAACTTCATTTATTATTGTTT
Organism: Anoplophora glabripennis; assembly: GCF_000390285.2. Taxonomy (NCBI): domain Eukaryota; kingdom Metazoa; phylum Arthropoda; class Insecta; order Coleoptera; family Cerambycidae; genus Anoplophora; species Anoplophora glabripennis. The sequence continues at coordinate 41,691 of NW_019416562.1, forward strand.
TTTTAAGAAATGGTTTAAGCCAATCCAAAACTTTTCTTGTTCCTGAGTTGTTGTTCTTATTTTTCAGTTATCCTACATACTGGGATGGCCAAAAGTACGGAATAAAATTCATATCTTTTGAATGAGTTATTTTTTTTAAAACGTCGAAACACGTTAACTGATTTTGATTTTTTCCCATCTTTCGGTTATATAATAATTAATTTTTCTTCAACCTCCTAACCCCCAGCTACCCCTACTTTTTTTTTCAAATGGAAACATAAGGCATGAGGGGGCTCGTTGAAAAGCTTATAGAAAACCGAATCCAGCCATACCAAATAAACAAGTTTTATTTTTTCAATAGCAAGGTTTTTAGGGTTGTATAAAACACCTACTTAACAAGTGAAATAAAATTTAATTATCTTCAGTGTTATCCTCCATGAATTTGCACAGAATAAAATAAAGAATTTGAAACTGTACCTATCACTGCTAACGCAAAAAAGATATATTTTTTATGTTGCGTTTTTTTGGCACCACTTACTTGCCAGGCTTTCTGGTTAATTTTTCGCTTTAGTTGTAAATTGGAGTTCGAAACGTTACTATTGTGTCAAAATCAAGTTATTTACTGAATTGCAATGGTATTGTCGGAAAGGCAACGCATCGAAATCTTGATATTGCTTGGATGTGGAGACAAAATAAGAAGTCAGGCTGAAGTGCGCGATTTATTTAATGCGAAATATCCCGAAAACCAAATCTCGCAAGGGACAGTTAGTAAAATATTTCACAAATTTGAGGAACACGGTACAGTACAGACTTTGCCCAAAACTGGACGGGCACGTGCTTTGAATGAAGAAAAGAAATTAGACATTGCATTAGAACTTGTTGAAAATCCTCATACTTCAACTGTTTCATTGGCCCGCAATCACGATGCTTCTCGAACTGCAATTCGAATGTTTCTGAAACAAGAGAAATACCACCCCTATAAGGTATGTCTTGTCCAAGAGCTTTTGGAAGACGATTATGATAGGCGATTACAATTTTGTGAGGAAATGATGAGACGGTGTGACGACAATAATGGTTTTCAACGAGACGTACTTTTTTCGGATGAAGCTACGTTTTATTTAAATGGAGTGGTTAACAGGCACAACTATCGCTTTTGGTCCCAGGAAAATCCACACTGGACATGCGAATCGCATACGCAGCATCCACAAAAAGTTAATGTATGGGCAGGTATCATCAACAACAGAATCTTGGGCCCATTCTTTTTTGAAGAAAATCTTACTGCCGCACGCTACCTGGATTTCCTAACATTTGACCTGATACCTGCTCTAGCTGTGATTTTCCCTCATGAAATTGATCCAGATATACCGAATGAAAGAATTTGGTTCCAACAAGATGGCGCTCCCCCACATTTTGGTATTGATGTTCGAAGATACTTAGATGAAATGTTTCCAAATCGCTGGATTGGTAGACGGGGTACAGTTGAATGGCCGCCAAGATCCCCCGACTTAACACCCCTGGATTATTTTCTTTGGGGATATTTGAAAAAAAGAGTCTACCAGGACAGAACGGATAATATTGAGAATTTAAAGAACAAGATTAGGGCGGAGATGCATAATTTACCAGCTGAAGTCACTCAGAATGCTGTGGACAGCTTTTACTATCGTCTTGAAGAATGCCAATGGTTATTGAAAAAATAAAACTTGTTTATTTGGTATAGCTGGATTCGGTTTTCTATAAGCTTTTCAACGAGCCCCCTCATGCGTTATGTTTCCATTTGAAAAAAAAGTAGTGGTAGCTAGAGGTTAGGGGGTTGAAGAAAAATTAATTATTATATAACCGAAAGATGGGAAAAAATCAAAATCAGTTAACGTGTTTCGGCGTTTAAAAAAAATTAACTCATTCAAAAGATATGAATTTTATTCCGTACTTTTGGCCATCCCTGTATATGCATTACCATATCGTTTTATAATGATAGCCATGTATCTTAACTTATAACTCTTAAAATAAGTTTTTATAAATCGAAAGAAAGAGAAAATATTTTGTTTTAGTGGCAAAATAAGGAAGTTTTGAAATTTTATGCGAATAAAATTACCCTTCATATTATTCCTTTAATTTCTTTTACATAGAATATATTTCTGAGTGACGATTACATTATTGTCAAGAATCCTAACAACTGTCGACTTGGTCAAGTTAAAAAATCAATGTCTACTGGCTAATTTTGTTTCAATAATAAGAGCACTAGCCACTAATGTAGATTATGCTATACTTTCTGAATAATCTATAAACATACATTTATGCCTATAGTCTGTAGTTTTTGCAATTTATTCAAAAAGGATGTACCAAAAGTGACGCAGGATTATAATTGTGCGCCATTTTTATTCCGAAGAGTTGGCAGCATTGTGTAGGGCTACATGATGTAGTAAACAGGTTGAAATTAGACAAAATGGTGTGCTATACGACGGATGAGCGAGTGAGGATTGTGATAATTCATTACAAGTACGGAGAGTGTGTAGCTGAGACTGTGCGCAAATTACGTGGAATTTTCGGTAGAAGGAACTCCCCGAATGAAACAACTATGAATAGATTAGTTACCAAATTTGAATAAACAGGTTCAGTTGCAGACAATAAAAAAAACATTTCAAAAAGCACAATGCAGCGGATTTTAACAAAATATTGAATCTGCATACATTTAAGATTCAGCTAACCCAGGAATTGAAACCAGATGACCATTTAATCCATTCCTTGATTGGATGTTGGAGAATCAACAAGTGGACGGCGATTGCTATGAAAATCATCTTTAGCGACAAGGCACATTTTCATCTTAGTGGGTATGTGAACAATCAAAACCATCGAATTTGGAGCAGGGACAATCCTCGGGTTATTCAAGAAGGTCCACTGTATACCCAAGAGTCTGGTAAGGTCAGTGGCGGCTCGTGACTTTTTGAGATGGGTGGGCAAAATTTTTTTTTCTCATGTAACTTAATATCATATAATATTTGCAATCTACGTTAGTCTATTCACTTTTGAAAGTGTAAAAAACTTAAGAATTATGAAGATAATTAATATAAATATACCTGAAAATTATATTAGTTATTCCAAAAGTATACCTAATAGTTCAGCAAGAACAAACGAGAATGTCATCACAGTGATTTCTTGCCGGGATAGGGGATAAGGCAAGGATTATGGCATAGAAGGACATATAAAAAATTATATAATTCTCTAAACAAATAGTAAAATTCTCTATCACTTTTATAGCTGAAATTACTAACGATAAATTATACTAAAATTCTAATAAGTAAATAAATAAATAAATAAATAAATAAATAAATAAGTAAATAAGTAAATAACCAAATCAATAAGGCGCTTTACAATGTCTCTATTTTCGTCCACGACTTTATTATGGTTTAAAATATTCTCACGAAATGCAGAATCAAGAAAAGTTTGAATGTTTTGTTTTCCTAATAATTTAAATTTTAATGTTGAATATGTATGCTCCTCCGATCGCTCGTGTTTTTTTAGAGATTCATTTATATGTTTCAGATCTGAATATCCTAGATAATTCCATGGAGTTTTACTTTTTTCATTAAACTGTAAGCAATTCCAACAATATAATTTGTTTCTAGTTTCACTACCTGTTAACCACTCATATTTATTGTACCAATTTTTACTAAATGATCTGTTACTTCCGCAATTGTTTTTATTTATTAAATTTTTCATGTCAGGCGTAGGTTTTAATTTTGAAATAAATAATTTATCATCGAAAGTTAACATACAAAATTTTTTATTTAATAAAAAATTAATAATATCACCATTGCTACTCACCAATTCGCTATTTTCGGCTTGCCATTTTGCTTTACTCCAAACTATTAAACATTAAAAACTTACCTAAACCACTATACTAACCCTAACCTAGAACTTACAAACAACCAAGTCGTGAAGTACAAGGAATAACAAATCTCTACCTTCCTAATCTATGAAATAAAACTAACATCAAACCGCAGATTACACGTAAGTACCCGAAGAATATACGAGTGAAGTCGAAGGGCTTGCCCGGAGAGTAGAGTTATTTTAGGTAATTATGTATATTCAAATGATAATTTATTAAAAATCTGATTGAAATAAAAAAAATATATTAAATAGAAGCTATTTTTTTTAATCGAACAGTTTATTATTTGAAAAAATAAATAAATATGTATCGAATTTAAAAGTCCTAAAAAATAATTTATATCACTTCCATATTTACAAACTCGAATCTATTAAAATATTGAACATTTTTCAGCAATCACTCTTAATTTAGTTTAACAGTAACGCTTCAAAATAACCTTAATAAATATAATTGTCAAAGAACATTCAACATATCATAGATATTTATTTTTTAACGCGATTTACAAATTATTATAAAACGGTTTATTACTTCGTTTACTAATATTTGTTTTCTGGAATACCTTTGCAGGGAAAAATTGTTCTAATGTTCAAAAATTCATTTAAAGAACAAAATTACAGCACATAAATATACATATATTTCCAACCGCTGCTGGCTGGCTGGCGAAAAGCCGTAGCTGGCCGATACAACACTCGATGAGTATGCGGGTGCGGGCTGTGTCCGGGCTCGCCCGACTTGGGCTAGATATTCTAAATTAGTGAACGACTTACGTTTCCGATTACTCTCTAGTCCTAGCCCTGCGTATAAGCAGGCAACGTACGGCGTTGTTTAATTCAGCGGCCACGGGCTGGCCCGAATGTTATGTTGGTTGCTGCCGAGATCATCCCAAAAATAATTTACATCACTCCCATGTTTACAAACTAGAATCTATTCAAATATTGAAAATTTCTCAGCAATCACTTTTAATTCAGTTTAACAGTAACGAGTTAAAATAACCTTAATAATTATAATTATCAAAGAACATTCAACATAGCACCATAGATATTTATTTTTTTACGCGATTTACAAATTATTATAAAACGGTTTATTATTTCGTTTAATAAAATTTGTTTTCTGGAATACCTTTGCAGGGAAAAATTGTTCTAATATTTAAAAATTCATTTAAAGAACAAAATTACAGCAAATAAATATACGTATATATATTCCCAACCATTGGTGAAAAGTCTTAGGTGGTCGATACAACACTCGATGGGTGCTCAATGGGTATATGCGAGCTGTGTGCGGGCTCGCCCGACTTGGGCCAAATATTCTAAATTAGTGAACGACTTACGTTTCCGATTATACTGTCTAGTCCTAGGTGCGTATAAGCATGCAAGGTATGGTTGGGGTAGGGCGTTGTTTAATTCAGCGGCTACGGGCTAGCCCGAATGTTATGTTGGTTGCTGCCGAGATCATGATTAAAATATAATTTTAAAATTTAGGGGGAGTTTCAAAGGAGGTAAGGCATTTTAGATTTAATTTTATAAGAGTTGTCAAATCACTTTATAAATATATACACACATTTTTGTTTATTCTTCTGAAAATTTCAGGGTGGGCACTGCCCACCCTGCCCACCCCGACGAGCCGCCACTGGGTGAGGTGATTGGTCGGTTCTTCTTTGTAATGAATTTTCACAATTTTCACTCGCCTATCCGTCCATTTTGTCTAACCGGAACATGTGACCTGCACAATACTGCTAACTCTTCGGAATGAAAATAGAGCACAATTCAAATCCTGCGTTGCTTTTGAGACACTCTATATTTCTGTCAGAATTTGCGATTTTTTAATTGATATTGTGCATGTGGGGAACAATTATTCCAATGCTCCAATTACTATACATATGTCCAGGTTGACATTGAAATTACACTTCCAGTATCTAGCCAGCTTCGTTCATCAGGAGAGTTATCAGACACATGCGCATGTGTTAGTAGACAAAAATTAGCAATGGCATTTAAGGATATAACATATGGCATAAGCTTTATAGGTTATATCCTACCAATAGTCAAAATTGTTTTTTTTTTCAGGAATGTTTTAAAAAAAACAGTAGCGCATAATTGCTTAATAATAATCTCATACATCGTTACCTCTGCGCCCATGGTGATGTCAAAATTATTCTATGGAACAATATTACCTATTTGGTATTGAATTTTAAACAGAAAAGGAACAATATTACCTATTTGGTATTGAATTTTAAACAAAATTTTTAGATGTACCGTTATTTTTAATTAAATGGTTAATTTTAAAGTCCTTTTAACTAATCAAATGCGTTAGTTAATGTTGATGGTAGCAGCTGTTAGTAGTTGTAATTTTAAATAAAATTCATGAGTGCTGCCTTTTCCAATATTTGAAATATCCTTTTTTTGAACTAATTTTAAAAAAAACTCAAATTGCATAGTGTTAACGTGTGCCTAAGAGTATTGTATGTTCACTGTTATTCATCTGGAATTAATAAATACAACAATCACGAAATAATCCAACGATCTTTGGAATGTGGAATTTATATTACTTTGTATTTGTTTCTCGTAATGTAGCAGCTCAATCACGCCTTTTGTGTTTAAAATATTCATAGACAATAAGTGATATTTATGTCTGTAGAATATATTACAGAATGAGTCGTTGGAGGTTTTTTAAATTTTATTAGTTCAGTTCAAGTCACAGTTTATTTTCAAGTTACCTAAAGACGTTTGATGTAATATTTGCTAAACTGCCTGTGGACTATGTTCAAGTTATTTTTTTTTATTTAGATTATCGTTAGTATCTAAGTATTTCAATAAACTAAAACAAATGTAGAAACTGCTCTTTTTAATATAATTTTGTACGAGACGTAAAATTTCGACACCAATGATTCTATAACCAGTTAACGTATCATTATGAGTTTTGGTATGTTGGACACTCAATGAATGTTCTAACGAACTAGGTACCTACATGAAAACTGTTTAAAAATTTTAGTCAGGGGTGTCTCAGGTCACGGGTAAAATGTGCGCCCGATTTTTTGCATGTCAATATTTTCAAATTTAAACATCAAACTATGATATGAGTTTTTTAGAAAAGAAATGTAGTCTTGATTTACTTCGATAAAATGCTTCGTTTTCGAGAAAAATCTCAAGAATGGAAAAGGATTACATGAACAGGTAGGTAGGCCATGAAAACAAATGTTTGTTTACTTGAATTAATTTGACGAAATGGTCACTATCCAAGGCCTTTATCCTTATCATCATCAGAGGGTACAAGACTTAAGAAATGAAGATTTTATGCGTAGGATCGAATTTTCTCAGTGGATAATTAATAATGGAAACTTTCTTCCATTAATTCTCTGGACCGATGAGGCGACTTTCACCAGAAATTATTGGGCTAATGACAATCGGAAGGTAGTTCGGCGTAATAATTTTCAACACAGGTTTTCAGTTATTCTGTGGTTCGATAACAAATTAATTGGACCTGTTGATATTCCAAATCGGCTAAACGGTGAAGCTTATTTACATTTTTTACAAAATGAATTGGTTAATTTATTGGAAGGCCTGAATATTAGAGGAAACATGTACCTACTTTCAGAACTAATAGTAGGAATGTGAAGAACTGGTTGAACGAATATTTTCCAGAGAGGTGGATTGGACCAAGCGGTCCCATTGCCTGGCCACCTCGTTTACCTGACCTTAATCAAGATTATTACTTATGGGGACATTTAAATAGTATCATTTATAACACCGAAATAGATACTAGAGAAGAATTATTAGAAAAAATAAATTTGGCCTCTAATATGCTAAGGAACAATGAATTTGAAATTCTTTGTGCTTCTCATGGAATAAGGCTGTGCATTCAACAAAATGGCAGTTATTTTGAGCGATTATTGTAACGTGTTTTTTAGTTTTTAATAATTTCTTTATTATCTGATTTATTACAAAACTTCAGTTGACTACTGTGCATATTAGGTTTGTTTCTGTAGTAAATTACTGATAGTTGGCAAACTATTTCTACTACGCATGCGCGGATGGCAACAGTCTACAAACGGTTTGTGATTTGGATGATGCAAGAACCGTTTCTAAATTTGTAGTTTGAAATGAAGATATAACGAGATATAATGAGATATAACTTCTAAATCTAAATAGATATTTTTCGAAAACGAAGCATTTTATAGAAGTAAATCTAGGGTCCATTTTTTTTGTAAAAAACCCATTTCAATCATAGTTTGATGTTTACATTTTAAAATATTAAAATTATCATCAAATTGATTTAAGGTATTTTCAAAATTATTTGGTGGTCTTCCTTGACCGCGCATTTTCTAAAAGATCCATTTTCCGTTAATCGTCTATGGACCGTAGCAAATATTCTACGTCCAGGTTGCCTCCGATTACAGTATCTCCGTTGGGATTCCCTTGGTGTCTATTAAAATTCTGCATTTTTTGCTTTAGATTTTATTTAATATTCAATACAGCACCTTAAAGTGAAAGCAAAAATTTAAGTTTAATAATCTGCCAAATTAATTCAAGTAAACAAACGTTTGTTTTCATAGCCTACCTACCTGTTCATGTAATCCTTTTCCATTCTTGAGATTGTGTAATAAAACTTTAAAATCGATTTTTCTCGAAAACGAAGCATTTTATCGAAGTAAATCAAGAGTACATTTCTTTTCTGAAAATCTCATATCATAGTTTGTTGATTAAATAAATAAATTTGAAAATATTGACATGCAAACAATTGGGGTCGCATTTTACCCCTGCCTGAGACATCCTGTCTAAAATTTTTAAACAGTTTTCGTGTAGTTCGTTAGAACATTCATTGAGTGTCCAACATACCAAAACTCATAATGATACGTTAACTGTTTCTGAAAATAATTTGAAAAATATAATCTCCTTAGTCCCCTTTTAGGGGGGCGTAGTTTCCTTAGGAAGCATTTTCGACCCTCGTTTATAAGAAAAAATAATCTTATTTTTTATCGTAGAATCTAGTGCTAAAGTATTGCACACTAATTAGGGGACATCATGTATATACTGGAACATCAAATGTTAAATTAAATATGCAATTTTGCTCATTACATAAGTTTTAATTATACTGATTCTAGACCTGTTAGCTAAATTTTAGCATCACTTTTACAAAAGCTCTTATTTGCCTAAACAGTGAAATTGTGCGGGTAAAAACATATCCAACTTAGTGCTAATTCTGGTAAAGAAATTTTGTGTTGTTTTCTTACTTTTCTGTATTTTCCAGAATTGGTAAAATAGTTGGTACTTGTGTTACACGCTGTTAGTTATTTCAAAAATAAAGTCTAGATGCAGTTAAACATGGGAAGCTGTGCTGTAACTTATCAAGAGTGAGTCAAATGAGACGTATGCGCCTATTTTTGGATAGCGGTGTAGTGATTGTCTTATTAGTTGTAGTGATGGTCTTATTACTTATCTTTGTATATACAGTGCGTCCCAGAAGTAACGCAAAAAATTCATATTTCATTTTGTGTTGACTTTTCACAAAAACGCTAAAACACGTCAATTAGTAAATTAGAATTGTCGTTTTGTCACGTTGCTTAAACCTTTTTTGCGCTATGTTTCATAAACCTATGACGTCATCGACATTTTTTTTTAAATAGCACCAACTAATTTTTTAAACATAAATGGATAGTCCTTTTGAAGGGAAATACGTCGATATAGGGTTTGGCCTACTTTACTTTGACAGGAGCGGAAAAAAAAGCCAATGACTGGAATGGACATGGTTTAAAATAACAACAAAAGTAGGTATCATAAACTGATGCGAGAACAGTGCCACAGTATAAAATGGAAATTTGGGGATGTTTTGTGTTTTGGTTGATTGTAGGTACGTTTTTATGTACTGATATGTCAGTATGTATCATAACTACGGATCCTATAGTAGGATCGTATTCGATGCAAAGTAGAGCAAAAAATTGTCGGTCTTTTATCAAAGGAAAATCGTGTCTTCATTTTTAGGAGGCGTAAGATAAATCATTTCAAATTTAAAATGAAATTCAATGTAAAATCTGAAATACCGCTGCATACGCACTGTGTTCTGGTAGTAGTTGTAGTCGCCCAGGTGCATCGAGTGTACGAACTGGTCGGTTATACGTCAAATACTAACCTGACGAGCTTTGCCGTCAATTAGAGAGCTCTTCCAAAAAACAAGTAAACAACAGTGGCGCGTACAAAGGTAAAATGTAGTACATATGTGGAATTTAGGAAACAAATTGGATTTATAATAAATTGCATTTAAAATAAATAGTTTATGAGAATAAAGGAATTTTTGTAGGAACAAGGGTGCCAGACCCAAACTGATCCCCTCGTCCCTTCATAATGTATAAAGAAATTATTCAATTTGTAAAACCCTTAAAAGCCTACATCATTGGTTCCCTTGACAGGCAATGATTTATTACTTTGCATCGAATATGATCCTACTATATATCTCCGTATTCAACCATAATTAGGATTTCAGTTCTTTGTTTCTCATTTAAACACAACACCATCGTAATGTAAAGTTATGGTATTTGTAACTGTGACAATGATATGAGGCACTATTGCTAACTGTCGTCTTTAGAACAATGCCTACATAGCCACTGTGATCGGGTGTACCTACCCAATCTACATAAAAACATGTGCACTGTTCGCGCATAAGTTTGTGATACCTATTTTTGTTATTAATTCAAACCATGTTCATTCCAATCGTTGTCTTTTTTTTCGCTCCTGTCAAACTAAAGTAGGCCAAACCTTATATCGACGTATTTCCCTTCAAAAGGACTATCCATTTATGTTTAAAAAATTAGGTGGTGCTATTTAAAAAAATGTCGATGACGTCATAGGTTTATGAAACATAGCGCAAAAAAGGTTTAAGCAACGTGACAAAACGACAATTCTAATTTACTAATTGACGTGTTTTAGCGTTTTTGTGAAAACTCAACACAAAATAAAATATGAATTTTTTGCGTTACTTCTGGGACGCACTGTATATAAGATTTATTTATTTTTATCAGATCAGCTAGGGTCTGTGGTAGCTAAGGAAAATTTATTGATAAAAAACAAGGTTTTTGTATTAGCAGAAAATATAAACATAAAATTTTGAGGCCTCATCCTTTTCGAATTCAATTATATCAGCAAGAATTTAAAATATTTATGTTGCGATAAAACTACATCGTCATTCGTCAGCATAAGCGGCTACCTGGAGTTTTGTCGAATGCGCATTGTGGGCGGAGCTATCTCAGTCGCAAACTTATTTGTGTCGGTCTGTACTTTAACATAAATGTACAAAGCAATTCCAAAATAAAAAAAAGTTGGTATGATACTTCTATCACTTTTATTATCATCCGTCACAAATTAACTATGAATTTATTTTAAAAACATCAGAAAATTGAATAGCTTTAACTTTTTTTCTTTGCCAATATTTTTTGGTAATGGCATTTACATCTTACGGTCACGGCCCATTAGAATATTCCAGAGACTACTTTGATTTCAATTTGGAAAATTTAGGCTTTGGGGTTTCCGGAGGTGCTCTCTTTAAATAAAATAATGCCAATGTTGTAGCACTTATTTTAAATGGAACACCCTGTATGTTTTTGCATATTTGGATTCTACACGCAATTTCAGAGGGACTTTTATCAAGCTTCTCTATATCTATCTCTAATGAGATACTTCAATTCTATAAAAAAAGTTGTTTTTCGATAGCTTAATTCAAAATTGTCTATTTTTTACATCGTGTAAGCTGAAGTATTGATATCTCTCATTTATTTATTATACAGTTAATTTAATTTTACATCGTTTACTACCACCAATAAACAGAAAGACAGAGAAGTTATGAAAATACATATTAGATAACTAAAAAAAGTACTTAGCTAAATTTAACTAAAGAAGTATTTAAGTATTTAACTAAGTATCGCTGTCAGATTAACAGTAAATGATGACATGACATATTGGTTGTTTTGTTTTTAAGTTTGCTACCAATTTCAAATCCTCGCAAGAAATTGGATCATTTTAATTACTTATCACAAAAACCGTCAATAACAGAAAAATTAAGAGAGATCGTTATAGGGATACAGGGTCGGAAAGTCCCCATGGTTCATTGGCCGTTACGTGAGAGCGATAAAGAAAGTCATAGAAATCCGTGCGATAGAGAAAGATGGCTATAATGAAGGCGTCTAATAGTCACCGCCCATTTCGCCCTTCCACAAATAAGAAGTGGATCTTATGTGACTATTAGACGCCTTCATTATAGCCATCTTTCTCTATCGCACGGATTACTATGACTTTCTTTATCGCTCTCACGTAACGGCCAATGAACCATGGGGACTTTCCGGCCCTGTATATGGATAGACAGAGGGTAAAATTTTACAACAGTTTTTGATTAAATATATGGGGTGTTCCATTTGGAAAAACCAAGTTTTGGCAGTTCATAGTTAAGCAAATTCGATAATAAATTTTCACTACCCTGTCTAAAATTAAATAGTTTTTAAAATAACTGTAACAAAGAATAGGCATCCCTATCTCTCTTTCAAATATCAATTCAGCTTGCACTCTGTAAAAAAGGCAATTTTGAATTAGTAACTTTTTTTGAAAGTTTTGAAATATCTCGAAGATCGTTAAAGATAGATATAGGGAAACTGATAAAAGTCCCCCTATAGTTACGCGTAAAATCCAAATATGCAAAAATATACAGTGCTACAACAATGCCATTATTTTATTTGAAGAGAGCACTCCCGAAAACCATAGGGCCTAAATTTTTAAAATTTAAATCGAAGTAGTCTCTAAAATATTCTAATGGGCCGTCACCGTAACACAGCCTGTGTAAAATACTAATAGTGGCATTGTTACTGTCGCCCTGAACAAGAATTTTTATTTCAGGTGTTGTCTCAACTGAGAATTCTGTCGTGTAATGATTCATTTAAACTACTAGCGTGCAACTTTTTATCCATTCTAAGCAATAATCCTTACGAAAACCAACAAGATACTTTCATCAAACTCCACACCTTGGTAGCAGATATAATTTGCCAAAATCTTTTAATGAATGAGTCTAACGTGATCAAGCAAGAGACATTAGAGGTTATCCAAAATTTTGCTATAAATGAGAAGCAAGACGTGGTGAAAAATGTTTTACGATTGTCTAAAGAAATGCACAACGTTGTTTTTCAATATTTGCAAAGGAATGTAGCTGCAAACAAGTTTGATAGGGAATATTTCGCATCACTTGGTAATATTTACTTCCAACACGAATGTATCAAGTGGAAAAATGAAACTAATTCTCCAAGAAGAAAAAAAATGAGATACGACGACAGTTCCGTTGATGTGCAGGAAATAGATTTTCGTAAGAAAGAACCGTTGCTTGCGGAAAAACCTGAGTTGAAACCTTCGAAATGGTGTAACCCTGTGGAAGCCCCAAAGATTTCTGATGAAAATAAACAGGATGGAAATATTGCTGATGCCATAGGCAGCATAAAAGGTGAAGTGAAATGTTTGGTAAATATATTGAAAACTGAGAAGCTGACTGCAAAAAATGCTTCTGATATTCGGATGATAGCAAATCAATTATTGTCGCTTTTATAGAAAAATAATGAGTTTCAATAATTTGTGTTATAGAAAAAAAGAAAAATGTGTAAATATTTTGTTTTATTTCTTTCCATGCAACTTAAGAATAGGACACATTATTGTGTCGTATTACATTATTTTGAATAGAAGATTACACAGTAGGGGGTTTACGAAAATTAGCTTGATCTAAACGTACCGTCGTCTTCGTCTAAAATCATAAAAATATCGAGGACAGAAGTAGTAAGCAGAGCACGGGCAATAAATTTTCACAAGTAATTTCTTGCTCTCACGGGCAATAAATTTTCATAAGTAATTTCTTGCTCTAAAAAGATCAGCAATGAGTTAATTTTATACATTTAGTTTTTCATTATCACAAATATCTCAATAAAAAGTAGATAATTGTTTACGATTACACTATAAACATTATAACATCATATGAGTTTTGAGAACGAAAGCAGAGGAATTTTCGAAACGTTAACAACTTGTCTGATAAAAGGTATGTCAAAATTCAGGCAAGAAGTAATTTTGGTAGAAAACAGATATTTAATTAAAAATTGTAAATATTGGGTAAATGGCCTCCACGCCATTTATACACACTCTTTTGTCGACATTTTCCATGATCATTTTACATAATTGCTGCAAAATTGCTTGCATAAATGCCGCTGAATTTCGTCGATACAGCGCTTAATTTCCTCCTTCAAGGCGTGAGTGGTCGTGGGCGTTCGTGGGTTTGTTGGCATAAACCTAAGACTTCGAAAAGCCCCCAAAAAGTGCAATCTCCTTAAATTGCATGATTTGGGCGGCAATTCTGATTTCCAAAACCGGAAATTACGCGACCAGGAAATGATTCGTGCAGTAATCGAATTATTTCTTGGGTTGTATGGCATGTGGCACCGTCTTGTTGAAACCACATATCGTCTATATCGATATCGAATTTAGGTACAAAAAACTGGATTATCATGTAAAGATTAGCTATCTTTATTATTAACTGTTATTGCCCGACCAGCCGCATTTTCGAAGAAGAATGGTTTTATGATGTTTCCAACCCAAAATCTGCACTAAATAGTGACACGTTATGGATGCATTTGCTTCTCAACAATCGCTCGTGGATTTTCTGAACCCCAAATGCCACAATTTTGTTGATTAACGAAGCCATCAAGATAAAAATAAGCCTCATATATGAAGATAATTTTGTTCGAAAAATCAGCATCCACTTGTTCCATAATCCATTCAACGAACTCTCTTCGCTCTGTGTAGTCAGTAGGTTTCAGTTCTTGAGTCGANTTGTTTACGATTACACTATAAACATTATAACATCATATGAGTTTTGAGAACGAAAGCAGAGGAATTTTCGAAACGTTAACAACTTGTCTGATAAAGGGTGTGTCAAAATTCAGGCAAGAAGTAATTTTGGTAGAAAACAGATATTTAATTAAAAATTGTAAATATTGGGTAAATGGCCTCCACGAAATTTATACACTCTTTTGTCGACATTTTCCATGATCATTTTACATAATTGCTGCATAATTGCTTGCATAAATGCCGCTGAATTTCGTTGATACAGCGCTTAATTTCCTCCTTCAAGGCGTGAGTGGTCGTGGGCGGTCGTAGGTTTGTTGGCATAAACCTAAGACTTCGAAAAGCCCCTAAAAAAGTGCAATCTCCTTAAATTGCATGATTTGGGCGGCAATTCTGATTTCCAAAACCGGAAATTACACGACCAGGAAATGATTCGTGCAGTAATCGAATTATTTCTTGGGTTGTATGGCATGTGGCACCGTCTTGTTGAAACCACATATCGTCTATATCGATATCGAATTTAGGTACAAAAAACTGGATTATCATGTAAAGATTAGCTATCTTTATTATTAACTGTTATTGCCCGACCAGCCGCATTTTCGAAGAAGAATGGTTTTATGATGTTTCCAACCCAAAATCTGCACTAAATAGTGACACGTTATGGATGCATTTGCTTCTCAACAATCGCTCGTGGATTTTCTGAACCCCAAATGCCACAATTTTGTTGATTAACGAAGCCATCAAGATAAAAATAAGCCTCATATATGAAGATAATTTTGTTCGAAAAATCAGCATCCACTTGTTCCATAATCCATTCAACGAACTCTCTTCGCTCTGTGTAGTCAGTAGGTTTCAGTTCTTGAGTCGATAGGACTGTCATTAAGGACGATGTAAACCTTTCGTGAGAATACGCTATAGAGAGCTTCTCAAATGTCTAATTCTTGTCCACGGTGCCGAATTGATGTTCCTGGATTCTCAAGCAACATTCACGAAATGCTGCGATATTTTGTGTTGAATGACTAATTGAAGGAGTGTCAGAGTGTCTAAGATCTCCCTGAATTTTTCAACTAATCTCACAGTTGGTGAAGTTAAATCACTATTCCGACCATATTTTGTACGAAAATTGCGAACTGTAGCTGCCAAAACGTCATTATTTTAAGAATATTGCTCAACAAAAACGCGTTCTTTCGTGCTCCATTTTTAATAACCCTGAACTGTTTTTTTTGTTGACAACACTTTACCGCACAAATGGCGCAAAATTCAAATTTTGGTACATATTTTTAAAATTTCTTTTCTTTTTGTTTTTCCTTTTCAATGTGGTAGAAGTACCCAATGAAATTAAAAAATAAAAAAGAAGTATTAAATATATATATATATAATCAAATTCCCTTTTACCCTTAGGTGTCGGGATTACAAATAATTTCATATAATTAACTTCCTAACTATTTATATACAAATTTTCTCCATTGCTTTTTGTCTCTTGCTATTAGCTTTGCTTCTTGCCATGACTTGCCTCTATTTTCTAATGCTTTTTCTGCTGTGCTGTCCCACGTTTCCCTTGGTCTTCCTCTCCTTCTTTTAGCTTGTATTTTGGCTTCCCATATCCTTTTAACTTGTCTGCTATTATTCATTCGTTGTAAGTGCCCCCACCAGCTGAGCTGTCGCTGTTCTATGAATTCTAATACCGATTGTACTCCTAAATCTTTTCTTATTTGCTCACTTCTCATTCTATCCATTTTCGTTACTCCTCTCACTCTCCTCAGATACTTCATTTCTGTTGCTTGAATTTTACTCTTATGTTGTCTCGTTAATATCCATGTCTCACACCCGTATGTTAAAATTGGTTTGTAAACTGCTTGATACACATTCATTTTAGTTTTTGTAGATATTTCCCTCTTGTTAATGAAGCTTTTATTTATACTATGGTATACTTTCATTGTATTTTCTATTCTTTTTTCTATTTCTTTGTCTTGTTTTCCTGATCCTTCTATCAATACCCCTAGATAATCAAAATATTGTACTTGTTCCAGCCTCACTCCATCTATCTGTATATTTATTTTCTGTTGTTCTTCTGTTATTGCCATTGTTTTTGTTTTCTTGACATTTATTTTCATTCCATTTTCTCCTAATACTTCTTTCCACATATCTATATTTTTCTGTAACTCTTTCTCACTTGCAGCCATAATTACAACATCATCTGCATATGCACATTCTGAAATATTTACTGCTTGCAAGTTTCTGTATCCTACAAATAGAGTTTTTGTTCTTTCATTACATTTCTTAATGATGTGATCCATAAACACCGTAAATAGCGTAGGGCTCATTCCTCCACCCTGTCTTAGTCCTTCCTTTGTTTTAAATATTGCCGATTTCATATTTTTATAAATAACTATATTTGTTGTATTTCTATATAAACTCTGTATTACTTTATTCAGTTTGTTATTTACTCCTTTCTTCTCTAATATGTCCCACACCTTTGCTCTCGGTACTTTGTCAAAAGCTTTTTCTAAGTCTATAAAAGCCATATAGGCATTTCCTCTCTTCAATCTTGTCTTATTTATAATTTGCTGAATAGTAAATATATGATCCTGCGTACTTCTACCTTTTCTAAAACCACTTTGGGACTCTGTCATTGTCATTTCTATTATATTCTTCACTCTTGTATTTAAAATTTGCTCATATAATTTCATTCCAGTACTCAACAGCATTATTCCTCTATAATTATTACAATCTTTCTGATCTCCTTTCTTAAATATAGGCAATATCAATCCCATTTCCCAGTCTGTTGGTATCGTTTCTTCATTCCAAGTTTTGTTTAGTATTTCCAATAATATTTCCATGCCATTTCCTCCCATATTTTTAAGCATTTCTGATGTTATTTTGTCTTGACCTGGCGCCTTTCCATTCTTTAGTTTTCTTAAAGCTTGAGTCATTTCTTCCATGGTTATTACTTCGTTTTCTCTCGCATTTATTTCGTTCATGTTTGTTTCTTCTTGTCTATCACTCATCTCTTCTCCCTCTAGTAGTTCTTGAAAATATTCTTTCCATCTTTGCATTATTTCCACTTCGTCTGTCAAAATCTGTCCGTGAGCATTTTTTACTGCAGTAGTTTCTATCTTTTTCCCTTTTCTCATAGTTTTTAGTACTTTATAAAATAATTTTTGATTACTTTTATAATTTTCTTCCATTTTTGTTCCGAATTCCGACCATGCTTTCTCTTTAGCTGCAGCTATAGTGCTTTTAACAATATTTCTTTGCCTTTTATATTCTTCCAGGCTTTCTTCAGTTTTCTTTGTTAAGTAAACTTTCCATTTTTTCTTTTTACTTTGAACTTGTTGTTTTATTTCTTCGTTCCACCACACTGTTTGTTTCCTGTTGTTTAATATTTTACTTGTTCCACATGTCTTCTTGGCACATTCCAATATTATTTCTTTAAACATATTCCATAGTTGATTCGCGCTAATATTTTCATTGTCTGCCAATATTTTTTCTGTTTCTGCGTTTATCAGCTGTTCATATTTTTCTCTCACTTTTGGGTTTGTTAGCATGTATGATTTTATTGTTTCATGTTGTCTCATCTTATCGGTTTTCTCGTTTATTTCGTATTTTGGGTTCTTATCATTCTTAATATTAGTTACTACCAAGTAATGATCACTATTTATTTCTGATCCTCTTTTAACTCTCGTATCCATAATCTGCTTTCTATTATTCTTCTCAGTTAACACATAATCGATTAATGATTTTTCTCCTCTGTTGGCTTCTACTCGCGTGTATTTATGTATCTCTTTGTGTTCATAAAAAGTGTTTGTTATAATCAAGTTATTTAATAGGCAATACTCCAGCATTCTCTTTCCATTATTATTTCTTTTATTTTCACCATATTGACCTATTACTGTGTTATATCTTCCATCTTTCTTACCCACTCTACTGTTAAAATCTCCTAATACATATACTATTCCTTTACTTTCTTCAGTGACTAATGTTAATTCCTCCCAGAATGTGTCTTTTATTTCTGCTTTTTCATCTTCATCTGGCCCATATACACATATCACAGTCATTTGTTTTCCATCTCTTTTCTTTATCTCCACTGATAAAATTCTCTCCGTATGTGCTTCCCATTTACTCACACTTTGTATTAATTTTTGATGAATTATGCATCCGACACCTGCTGCTGCCCTTTTATTATTTTCTACTCCACTATATATTAACAAGTGACCATTTTCTAATTCCATCACCCCTTTATTCTTTTTCTTTGTTTCTGACACTGCTAAAATATCCAGTCCTGCATTTTGAAACTCTTGCATCAGTTCATTTTCCTTTCCATTAATGCTCCTTATATTCCACGTTCCTATTTTCCATATTTCTTTTGTTTGTCCCTTTTCAGAGTTCTTTCCTTTTCCTTGCCTGTTCGTCAACTTATTTACCGTTTTGTCAGTATTCTGATCAGTATCCTTTCCTAGTTTTTTGGATTCACTAACTCTAGTGTTTCTCTCGCCTTATTCCATCTCCACTCCTCTCCATCAATTATAATCTTACTATACCCAATTTTAACGTTCTTTCCTTTTTTCTTCTCTTCTATTGCCCTCTTTCTTATTTGCTTCTCTTTTTCCTGCTCTTTCTTGGTCATATCTTCATTGATGTAAATTCTCTTGCATTTATTCCTCAGTTTATATTTACTTTTCATTACTTTATCTTTGTCCTTAAATTTTTCGAATTCTATTAAATATGTTTCCTGTCCCAATTTTTGAACGTTTTCTATCTGTGTTTCAACCTCAATTTCTTTCACTAAAAACTCTTCCATATCTTTCTTAAGTGTTTCTCTGTTTTCAGTTTGCATTTTTAATCCTGTCAAAACAATATTATTTTTCCTTTTTTCCTTTTCTAGCCATTCTATTTTATTTTCTATTATTTCCATTTTATCTCTTATTTCCTTATTTTCTTCTTTTAATTTTGCATTTTCATGTCTTAATATTCTATTTTCCTCTCTGATCTCCTTTATTACATCTTTAATTTCTGTTTGTTCTTGATTTATTTTCCCCTGCTCCACTTTCAACTCCTTTACCATTTCAATTAATAGATCTAATTTTTCGTCCGATTTTTTCTGTTATTAGAGAAGAAGTATTAAAACTGCTATTAAATTAAAAATGAAGGAAATTATTTTATGTTGTGAGACATCATACAGATTGAATAGAGGAATAACCTTAGCATTAATAAATTCTCAAAATTTCTTTGAATCAGACTTAATTGCTATTTTACTATTGTCGATATTTTTATTATATGCAACTGAAGAGTTCCATATGGATACTTACGATTATAATAAAAATCAATCATTCCGATTTGCTGTTAACCAAATTTTAATATAAATAAATAGTAAATTAAAATATATACCACTCTTTTTCTGAAAACTAATTTTCATCACTTACCTTTGTAACTTCCCCTCCTCAACCACGTTATTTTGTTGTACTGTTTGATCGTTGGTTTAACTACAAATGATGCCTGCCTAATTGAGACGTCAGAGTATAAGAGCTCACATCAAATTGAAGGAATGTAATGAGGTTTCAGCCCATTAATATATTTTCTTCAGATTAGTTACAGGCTAATTTATCATATACTCTGGAGTCATTGTAAAGCGCAAACATTAATACATAGATAGTAACTAATATTTCCTCTTCTTGAAGAGAAAATTTTCTATCTAAACTGAATCACCCCAAGCAGAATAAAGTGATTTGTGTGTCAGATTTCTCTTGCTATGATAAGATGTGTCGTTATGATACGACACGATATTGTTTCCTAAGCTTTATCCTTCTGAACAATCAGTAATAAAGGCTATGTAATAAATCGACTGGATTCAGGAATATCGAAAATTTCGTTCATATAAATGTGTTTTCCATTTGAACAAGAAATTGATTATGTTTCTTAATTTTGAGATTTATGACATTTAGTAGGTATTTATGTATTCAATAGTATTAACTTTAGTCACATTTTATAATTTTAACACTATATTTTAAATATTTAAAAAATAAACTACTACATATTTGCATTGATTCGGTACAAATTATAAGGGTTGTTTTCCTTCTGATAGTAAATTGATTTTTATTCTAAAAGTTGGTAGCCTTAAGTCTGATTAATAAATGATCCGATTTATAAAAAAGTTGCAGTAAATATACTGAATTGTAACAGTTTTTTGGTTCTTGGATAAAAAATTTGGATATAAAACGCGTCTCTACACAGATGTGATCTATAATATATTACAAAAGGTAGGTATAGTATACAGCGTGATTCTAAAATTCAAATAGGAGGTGGAAAATGCAATTTTAAGCAAAAAGCTTCCTGCAGACGAAGCCTCGAAAACGCAAAGTAAAAAAAGACGTAGGTGCTTCTAAAATTAAGTCTTCTGCATTTCAAACTTTCTTGTTACATTATACCAATTAAAAAAAGAAAATGTTAATAAGATAACATAGCTTATAAAAATACTGGAACATAATAACAACATTGCTCAGCAAAAATCCCTTCCTTATAAAATTTTTAATTATTTACTTTCAAATTTGTATAGGCTTAAATACGCCATTGAAGAATTCTAGCTCCACTTATTAACTTTTTTCTTATTTTAATTAGTATAACGTATTTTAAAGCAAACTATGATACTGTTGATTTTTGAAGTATACCTCTTTAATGTGTAGTTTTAATATTAAATGAAACTGTACTCTTAAACAAAAAATGTACTGTAGAAAAAAGAGTAAATATTTGGTAATGTTAAGAAACACTGGATGATGGCGTTGACGATATTGAACTGCGTTGTCACTTCTTTGTCGACGAGCTTTCTGAGGATCCGATTTCCAATATGGTGTGTGACCATATCGAAAATCGGATCCTCAGGTGCCTTACGGAGGTTGAAACGTTGTAGGATCTCTCTTAACTCCTCGAGTGTCGCTGGCCTGTTGTCGTTTCCATCGGGTTAGTGCCGGAAGCGCTATACATATCGTTCCATCTTGTCAACGTGGTGTTGTTTTCGTTCCACCCTTTTTATAGGAAACAATGGGAAAGGGTATTTCGAAAAAGTTTTCGGAAAAGGATAATGCTTTGCTGTAACCAAAATTCATCAAACTAAATTTCATTGAAGTATCTTAAAAAAGAAAAGCGTTATCTTAAAATAAATAAATAATTTTCATCATAAGCTATAACCCTGAAATATAGATACTAATATATAATATAAATATTCCAGATACCCAAGTATATGCATTGTTTTTTTGGGAGCCGGATACCTACTATGAAACGTATTTGCTAAGACGCAGTATAGACGGTAATGTATTGCGTTTCTCGTCAAAAAAACTTCGTATAGTCGTATTTTCCGCATTCATTTTTCTATTAAAAAACAACTGCAATATCCCAGTAGTTACTTTCCTGTGCATTATGATTACTGAGTTGACATGAGGTCTGTTACACCACGTACATAAATAGGAAAATGAATAATGTATTAGTATTCGGTATTTTTAAGGTCACGGGGAGGTGTGCTTGGTTAACGTCGATGAATTAAATGAATAAAAACGTAGGTGCTTTCGTTGAAGATAATGCTCTAATATCGATAAATAACAAAAAGTACTTCACACGTTCAATATTTCTTCCACTTTTATGCCCAGAAGATATGGATTTGTTAAAGGTATCGATCGAATTTTTGATTATACACTAAATTCTTTTGTCTGAAGTTAATAAATTAATAAAAATAACCTTTGACCTGATTCTTTTACTACTATTTGTATCAGTTAAAAATTTTTGGTGACGAAAATGAAAATGTAATTTCTGGTCTCTTGCTAATTTTCTTTAATTTTGCAGTAACAAGTGGAAACTACTGTATATCCAGTGACATACTTACTCCATTATCTACAACAATTTATATGTTGCATTTCAATTTTTCTTTGTAATCCACTGTGGAAAAATACCCCAAAAAAAGAAGAACTATTTATCACCTCTGTTAATTCGCCATTACAAAATTAGGGTCTTGCTGAGTATAGTTAGGAGAGTTTTCTAATAATGAAATTATACGGTTTACAGAAGAGTATTATGAAGAAAAATAAATGGACTAATTTACGATATAAAATATGAGTATCCATAATATATACGAATTTACTCTTATTTATGAAAACATAAGTACACATTCCAAATATAAAAAGTACTGGAAATGTTAGGATTTTATAGAAAGTAAAAGTGTATACAAGTTTGTTTGGATGGTAGGCCAAACATACATCTTAAACTTAAAATTCTCTTTTGAGCAATAAAAATGCTCCCAGCTTGAGACCAGAAATAAATTCCGGATCTTATTGTTAGACGTGACTTCATCTGAGCATTGTACAGACATATCAATTGATTAACATTTAAAACATTTCACAAATTTTTTGGTTGGTACGACACTATTAAGTTTTTGATTGTGAATGCCAATTTAGACATTCATCCATCAATAAGTAAACCGATGAGTACCTATCACACTATTAGAATCTTCAGGAATAAAAGAATTATGTTAAGCGAGTCACAATGATCTTGTCTCGTATTAAAACGTAATAGTTGGGTTTTATCGGGATTCAAATACAAAAAGTTTTGTGAAAACCACTCACCCATATCTGACAGCACAACCTTACATTTCTTAGCTAAAATTTTCTCTAATTTGTCAGATAAAATGCTTGAAGTATCATCTCCATATAAAGTAAAATATGCTACAGTAGACAAATTTGCCAAGTCATTTATGTACAACACGAAAAGGACAGGATCCAATATAGAACTCTGTGGTGCACCGAGTGTTATACTTCTTGTATCCGAATCAACATTGTTTACAGACAAATTGAGTTCTAATATATTCCATAGTAATGCCACACTTCGGATACGATGTCTTTGTAGTACATTGTGACCTACACAGTCGAATGCCCTGCTGAGACCGCAAAATATCCCAATAGGGCACTCTCCTGCGTCCACTAATCCTATTATGGAGGGCCTTAATCGAAAGGCATTTTATACACAAGGCTTTGCGGACGACTTAGTCGTTCTCATAGTCGGGAAACATAATATTATCGTTTCAGAACTCATGAAAGAGGTTTTGAAATGGATAGATGACTGGTGTATGGGGCAGGCACTATCAGTAAACCCTGAAACCTCTGAACCTATAATAGGGGAGAGGTGCATTAGGCTTTCCAGGGAAGTAAAATATCTAGGGGTGATACTAGACTAAGCTTACCTGGAATGCGCACTTGGAAAAAGTGGTGAGTAAGGCGAAGCAGACATTGTGTGTATGCCGCGCCGTCGCCTTATTGGGAACATCTGGGGACTGAAACCAAAGATGTCATGCTGGTTGTATACATCGATAGTAAGACCTAGGATTCTCTACGGCGCTGTGGTATGGTGGCAAAAAACACAACAGACCACAGCGAGGGAAAAACTGAATAGAATTCAGAAATTGGCCTATTTAGTCATGCTAAATCTACCACCAGCGCGGCTAGCAGCATATCGACTCAGGAATAACAATGACTGGAGGAGTGGTTCCCATTCCAGGACCATAGACACATCTATGTCGGAACTTAACTTTTGGGATGGTATCTGACAAGATGGTTCCAATGTTTCACTTCCACAAGCCATTTGAGACTCGAATAGAGGATCAAAGCAAGTGGGAGGAAAGGTTTAATACCCTGGAAACGTGGAGCCTAGTATGGTTTACAGATGGCTCCAAAATGACCAGAGGGACGGGTGCAGGAATATATGGACTCATACCCAGATGTAGTGCAAGCTACAGTCTGGGGGAGTTCCCTACCGTATTCCAAGCAGAAATCTTCGCGATAATGGCGTGTCTGGCAGAGAATGTACGTAGAGATTATAGACGTAAACTCATATATATGTAAACTCATATATATATATATATATATATATATATAATCTGATAGTCAAGCTGCAGTTAAAGCTTTAGGCACACACAAGATAAGTTCAAAACTGGTGTGGGATTGTTTACAAATGCTGACTGAACTGGCCACCAACAATACAGTCAGACTGTGTTGGGTGCCAGGGCACAAAGGCATTTGTGGAAACGAGAAAGCGGATGATCTTGCTAGGAAGGGATCCGAGACAGAGTTCATTCTGAGGCACATCTCCCAGTGTGGTCAGGCAGGCTCTGAGCAAATGGACTGAGACAGAACACAGGAAATACTGGACTTCAAGGCCAGGACATAGCCATTCTAAGAAGCTCATGGAGTATCCTTCGAAGGAAAGAGCGAACGATTTACTGAGCTGAACAAAATCCGGCTCAGGAGAGTGACGCGGACGCTGCATATCCTGGGCGAGTGCCCGAGATTTGCAGTAGAATGGCGCTCCTGGGGAGACCTTATTTGGAACCCAAGGAACTGAGAGAAGTGTCAGCAAGGTAGCTTTTGGACTTTGTTAAAAGGGCAAATCTACTTGCTGAATAGGACTAGTAGTGGGACGCACAATAGGCCTAATTAGGCCGCAGTGCTATGGGGCTTATTAGGACCAACCACTAGGAGAAGAAGAAGAAGAAGAAGAAGAACCCTATTATGCGGTTATAATATGTGTGAATGGCCGCGGAGGTGAAGCCCACAGAGTAGTTATTTCCCACAACATCAGTAATTAGGAGTACTTATATATGAAGTTAGATATGCTTGTTTACCTATATTTCTGGCATCGAAGAACATTGACTTCATTTGATAAGAATTTTCTTGAATTTGTTTGAATTAGCTTAACACCTTTAAAATAGAGAATATAGTGCAAAAGTTCTTGAATAACTGATCACATGTCGTTTCTCGTCCAGTTTTTGAAGGATCTTGGATCACTTCGGATACGTTTAAGAAAAAAATGTTCTTGTTCTTTTGTTTATTTTGAGTAGAGTAGGTCCTGAAGGATTATCGTACCGTTACTATTAAACCTTGTACTTAGAAGAAAAAAAATTGACACTTTGAGCTGAAATACGCGGAACTCCCCTCGCCAAGAAAATTGCCTTCTAATGCGTTCCATATCGCCTGATATGGCCTGATTATCGCTGAATTGAATAATCGCCTAATTCGCCGAAGTAGGTCCGGTTGCAGATAACAATTGTGATGCAAAGCACCCGCATATTTTATAGAATTAATGCGGTGTCCGAAACCAGCGACCATGTAATTAATCTGATACAATACACCATTCCGATTAGATGCAGTAAAGCGAACTGGATTATTAATATTAATGGATTGCAGTATATTGTGCAACTATCTGTAGCAAAACACCGTCCAAATTTATTGTACGCAAACTGGAAAGGCCATTACAGTTTGTTATAAAAAAGTTGCATCATTAGAAAGTGTGCAGCTGTTCCAAAATATGTTTCCTACTTGACGAGCAGTTCGATAAGAATTTACGTTTCTCGATCTTCCACAATTTCTAGAGGTAGTTACATCAACTAACGCGAATTAACGAATGTCTTACCAACGTTTAAACCACCAACGTGGTTTAAACAGATGATAATTAGATGTACAGGGTATTTCAAATTTGACAAATCGGGCTTTTACAAGGAGACAAGAGGAGACAATACAAAATGTAACCTTAATCAAAAATGGGATTAATTAATAGGGTTCATTTTACGTCAAAAGAACTCTTCTAAAATTGCTGAAATATGGATTATGAACCTATCCAAATTTTGTCAGTTTCTGAACAATTTTCTTTAAAGAAAATCTATTTGTTCAGAACAAATGTTTTTTTAGAAATAAATCCGAAAAGTCGCATTAGATGTAACGGACAATCCCATTTGTTTTAAGACTTTAATTGCACTTCTAGTGCTAAACATTTATTTAAGTTAGCAATACATATTAAAATAAATACAAGTAACATTTTTGAAAATAAATAATTTCTTGCCAACCTCGTTCTAAAACGCAGTTTTTCGTCGACCTTACCATGAAATATAGGTTTAAGTTGTATAATGTTATATATGTCGGCATCACTCTTGTAACCGCTTGTCACTCGAGGAACTGCCACCGTCGATGGAGTGTTAAAGGGCTTGTTTTTGTTTATGTTACAAACATATTTAGAGTACAAAATTGTTATCTTTTCAGCTTCTCTGTAAAAGACCATCATTATATTGGTAAAAAGTAAACTTATAGGGTAGAGGAACCACAAGGGAACGCCCCTGTGAACGGAACAAAACTCGGGAAGCAACGGCATCATTCAATTCATGAGACAACCATAGCCGTATGGCTTTTATTATTGTTATTATTGTTTTGATAGAAAAGTAGTGAATATGTTGCTAAGACCGATAGTGGCGGACCTTTAGTTATTTTAATAGAATATTTAAAATACAAAAAAGCTATTAGACTTATAGTTGGTGTGTCACAAAGAACATCATGCAAAAAAATATTTTAAAAAGCTAAAACTGTTGACTCTGCCCTGTCTATTTATTTACGATGTCTTAATGTGTGTTAAATATAATTTAAA
This sequence comes from Anoplophora glabripennis, assembly GCF_000390285.2. NCBI lineage: Eukaryota > Metazoa > Arthropoda > Insecta > Coleoptera > Cerambycidae > Anoplophora > Anoplophora glabripennis. Next base: position 68,850 of record NW_019416562.1, read on the forward strand.
TCAGTTTACAATCAATGGAGATTTTCACAATTATAATACACGAGTCAGATCATCGCTAGTTGTCCCTGGGCATAACTTGTCACTATATGAGAAGAATCCTATCTATGTTGGTATTAAGTTATATAATAAGCTTTCCCCAGAAATAAAAAACATACAGAGCATGCAGTTATTTAAAAAAAACTTGAAAAAATATTTATTAGAGAACGTTTTTTATAGCACTCATGAATTTCTTAGATATGCGTAAATTGTTATAATTGCACCCCACTAAGTATTCTGTTCATTCGTTTTATCTATGTTTTAAATATTTCTTTTAATTAATTGTTAATTCGTTATTTTAATTCTTCTTTTAATATGTGCATACTACCGATTATTGATGTCGTTGTAATATTTGTATTTTGACTTTTCCTATACTATGTTACATGGTCTACTGGAATAAAAATTATTATTATTATTATTATTNTCTTTGTTATTTTAATTCTTCTTTTAATATGTGCATACTACCGATTATTGATGTCGTTGTAATATTTGTATTTTGACTTTTCCTATACTATGTTACATGGTCTACTGGAATAAAAATTATTATTATTATTATTATTTAGTTCCTATTTTATATAACTTGTACTGCTCCTCCCATACTTTAGTGTGCATTTGAACTCTCAATAAATCACGTTATCCTCTATCATTTCAGTGGAGACAATGGAGCAAACCAACCCCCATGTGTCCCCAGTGTCTCTGACATATACTTAAAATACGAAATATTGAAAACACAAGCGAAACGAGCAACTAAAATATTTAATATACACTTTGGCAGTTTATTGACCTTTGCTAACTCCTAGGCTGACAAAAGTATGTTTGTCCATAAAAATGCAGCCTTTTAACCTAGATACATAAACAACTATTTACGAATTTAATTGTGGATGGAAGGTGTATGTAAAATGTTTGACCGTGAAGTCACCAGTATAGTGGACTACCACTAGCACTACGACTACCACTACCACTATGACTACCACTACCACTACGACTATCACTACCACTATGACTACCACTACGACTACATGAGCAGGTAATGGAAGTAGATAGCCTGCCGGATAACGGATAGAGGTTATGTAATAGAGATCTGTCGAGACTAACTGAGGAAGTAAAGACATTGCTACAACGGGGACCTAATAGAATGATCGCAGCGGAAACGCTCACAGCCATCATAAAGGTAGCATGCGACAAAATGCTCCACAAAAAATCTATAAATGGGGCAAGGAAAGCTGTATACTGGAGGACAAACGGAGTTCAGGCTAGCCGGAGAGAGAGTATCTACAGCAGACGTGTCTTGATGGGAGCAAATAACGGAACCTATGAGATTAGGAGGAGCAGGAGCTAGCGCTGCTTTGAAAGGGGCAATACAAAAACCAAAAGGAGCGCATGGAAAAGAGTTGTAGAAGAAATTGATGCTAATATCTAGGGCAAAGGATTCCAAATAGTAACCAAAAAAAATAAAAGCTAGACCACCATGACCCGAAATTTCATTTTTCACCGAAACCGATTTTCTAACAGCAATCGACAAAATAAAAGAAAAAGAGTACCGGGTCCTGATATATTGCCCCCAGAGGTAGTTATGACAGTTACAAGAAGTATCCTAGATATAGTTCTGAAGATAATAAACCATATTCTATTGTTAGGATGTTTTCCGATATCCGGACATCTGGAAAGTCGCTAGACTGGTGATGATAGAAAAAGAAAAGAAACCAGGCCAAGATGAAATATTATATAGGCCAATATGTGTTTTAAACGTTTTAGTAAAGTTCCAAGATCATATATTGCTAGGCAGACTGAAAGAGGAAATATAGATAAATGGGGGATTATCGGAGCCTCAATTTGAATTCCAGGAAGGTAAATCTATAAACAGCGCAGTAAAAGATATCAGGAAAATTGTAGGGAACCTCAGCCAGAAACCGAAATACAGACGAGGTCTATACGCCATACAAAGATGTACAAAATGCCTTCAACTCTGCCTCTTGAACAGGAATACTGGAAAACAGACCCCCTACTGGTAGGAGGGACAAAGCCAGTACCGCAAGCCTCTTCCTATGTTCCACAGTAATCTATTCTCGGACCGACCCTGTGGAATACAGGGTGTCCCACGGTGACGGCTCATTATAATTATTTCAGAGACTACTTCGATTTGAATATTGAAAATTTGGGATACCGGATTTTCGGGCATGCCTTTCTCAATTAAAATAATGGCGTCCACGTACCACTTCCGGTTATACCGGAAGTCGCCATCAATTTGCTTATTTTAAATGGAACAACCTATATATTATTGCAATTTTGGATTCTACCTGTTATTTTAGGTGGACTTTTATGAAGTTTCCCTAGTCCTAAAATTAACCGTTTTCGAGATATTTAATTTTTTTCAAAAAAATTGAGAGAAATCATCATTCAACTACCACCTGTCAAAAAAAATAATAATAAGGAAATCACATTTACTTTTCCGATACCTATTTAAAGACAAGACGTGCCTAGCAGTAAAATCTAAACATTTTCTTATGGCAACTCTGTATATATCAGAAAATTTACAAAATGACATGTTTCTAAAAATCCATAAAATAATTTAATTAGCATACAATAAAATCAGAGGTTCTATATATCCCCAAATTTTAATAGTGAAAATTTAAAGTGAAAGCTGGTGCAGATGGCCGTAAATACAGGTAAACCAATTTTATCTGGTTGATGAGATGCACAAACATGAGAAAGTGCTAGGGTTTCTGGTCGAGACTTCTCGAAGCGAGAATTTCCGGGAAATCTGGCCTTACTCGAGACGAGAAAAAAGTCCCGAGAAATCGAGAAATCGAGAAATTTAAAAATCACGCGCGTCTTAAGTTCTTGACTGGAGTTCGTTTCGTTCATGCGTTCAATTCGTTTCTCGACAAATAACTGAGCGGTTAAAGTGGTTTCTCTACCAGCTCATGATTTATTTATTTTAAGTTTTTAAGGCTTTAGTTTACTTTGATGATTCTTTTTTTTTAATGTACAGGGTGATTCACTATATTTTGACCCCCCTTCAACTTTTTTGTTTTAAGAGTTATAAAAAAATGTGAAAGACAAAAGTTGCACGATTTTTTATGAAGTTTTCGAAAATGATAGTAGGAAAACAAATGAAGTTCAAACAAAATGGCCGCTGATGTTAACTTTCTTAATTTAAATGAAACACCCTGTATATTTTTACAAATTTGGATAGAACGTTCCTTGTCGAGCATAGTCATATAGGCTTTGTTGGGTCCATCTCTAATAATAGGCGAGATAATATTAAAAAACGAAATGATATTTTTTTACTAAGAAAATAAGATATCTTGTAATTGTTAGACCTCTTTCAGGCGTTTCTGCCTTTTTTCTAATTACGTAAGGATTTAGATTTAGTTGTAATATATTTTGACATATCGGACATTGATATAGTCCAAAATGCGTATAGGTATTTTCAGTAAATCTCACTAATTAGACCGTGTGAGGCCAATTACTCATGGACAATCTTATATATGGTAGGTCGTGACAGTGACAGGTAGTAATGTCATGATAACATAGTTATTGTTTGACAGTTTGTATTAGTATTTAATTAAAATTGGTTACACAGAAGTAGAAAATTGAAATATATCTTAACTACTCTATCTTAATTCCTATAATATTTAAATTTTCTACTTCTGTGTAACACATTTTTAATAAATAATAATACAAACTGTCAAACAATAACAATGTTGTCATAATATTACCTGTCACTGTCACAGCCTACCATATAACATTGTTCATGAGTAAATAAGCCCCTCACGGACTAATTAGTGCGATTAGTGGGAGGTCAAAATATAGTGAGTCACCCTGTACCTAGTTATAAGTCTGTGTAGAAATTTTATTATAAGCAGATATCTAATGTTGAAGTGATAAATTAATAGGAAGAACGCTTCTGTATCTTTAAATTAAAGCTTGTTTTTTTAAAGATTTCTTCGGTTAAATTCCTTATTTACTATTTATTTAATTAAAAGACTACATAATTAATGATTATTAATAATTATTATTGGAAGAAAACTACGATTCAAAAACATTGAAATAAACATAAGTATATTGAAAGTGTTTAATAAAAAAACAAGTTAAAGGTTTTTAAGAAGAAACTCAAAGTTTAATTTAGTTTTGTTAGTAGAAGTAGAAACATAAGTAATTAATAAAAATACTGAATAAATAATAAATGTTAATGATGATTGTTAAGTATAATAGCATGTTTATATTTCGCATTGCAATACCAAAATTATGACTTTTTTAAGTTTTAGAAATTTCTCGAGAATTCGAGAATTCCCGGGAATTCCTAGTCGAGAATTCTCGAGACCCGAGAAAAAAAGTAGGCCGAGAAATCAGAAACCCTAGAAAGTGCGCACTACATATAAAATGTTAGAGGATCGAGAGATGGGAACTAAAGTACATAGAATCGGGAGAGAAATCGAAAATGGGTGAAACTATTGACTGAGAAATATTTCTTATTCTCACTCAACGGTAAAACCCTTGTTATGTTATCTATTATATTTAAATGTATTAAAATACAATGCATGTAGTGTATGTACCCATTATTTGCATCGCACTGTATAGTGAGATTTTTTTATTTAATTTGTAACTTTTCGCAACTAATTTGTACCATTAATTTGTAACACTGGTGAAAGTCCGTTAATCAGTATCAACTCACTGGAGTCTGTATGAAAATTATGTGTAGTGTAATACCAAGCTACATGCTGTCGTAAACTTTTTTTGTTTGTTAGTTGTATACTTCCATTTTCAAATGTAACCTAGTTAGGGTTTAAATTAAATTCAAGACCGTTATCAACTATCCTTTTGTTTGGCGTAAAAACTTCATAACGGTTGTAATTGTTTTGTTTAAATTCCTATAATTGAAGTCATAGTCGTGCTAGAGGACATCTGTGGTTTTATTTTGTTTCGCTTGAATTTCTCGGTTCGGCAGTGGCGTAGTTTCTATACAAACTAAGCTAACGTTTTTAAATATTATTAGGTCTCATACATATTACCGTTCTACCATAAAACATTACGTTTTTATATATATTGATTTTAGGTCATTCTACTTATATTATGATGTCTGCTATTGTACTAGAAGTACAATACCGTTCGGTCGATTTTAATAATGAATTTGCAACTACAGAGTTAGACAGTAATTCTCAATAATTGAATTAAAATTATTTTTAAATTATATTCTCGTTTTTTTATTTAGGTACTGGTTTTCAGTTGTTCTGAAAAATAAATAAATAAATAAATCTTTATATATCTAACTGTTTATTTGTAACACATAAGTTAGTGAAAAAGAAGTGTTATCGGGGCGAGCGTTCGCTGGAGAGTCCTGGTATGGAGTCGCTCGCATATATACAAGCTGTCCCATTAATATTGCGAAAAAATTCAGAGGGAGTTCCCTTGTCCAACTATAAGAAAGAAAGTTCTTATAAACCTGTCCGTTTCGGAGGGTGTTTTGAAATTTAAAGAAAATACAAGGTTTTTACTAATATCTGGAGAACCCTAATTTTGATTTTTTTGAAATTTGGTATGTTTGTTTATAAAAACGGTAGACGTCTTCTGACCTCACTCACTCCTGTTGGTATTAATAAGTAAACATATGAGACGTCACTGCTTTTTCTTAGGTATCATATGTTTTTCTAATTTTGCGATAAAAAATACAACTTTTTTGTCTATCTATCTTTACTTTTTTGATATCTTGCTTCGTTTTCGAGCAAAAAATTAAAAGCTTAAGTGTGTGATTTTAATAAGTACTTGAACGTGTAGTTTGACAATTCCTGCTTGTCAAAATGAATTACACAAATAGTGAAATGTGCGATATGCATTTTCTTTATGGCTTTTCCAACGGTAATGCATTAGCCGCCAGACGCCTCTATGAGCAGAAATACCCTAATCGAATAATTCCTCATCATACTATCTTCACCGGTCATCAACGTCTTAGTGAAACTGGAAGTTTTCGAAAACTTACCGCAGGAAACGGGCGACCCCGCACAGCAATAACCCTACAATTGGAGGAAGATATACTTCATGAAATTGAGGACACTTCAACAACAAGTACCAGACAGATTGCTAGAAACTTAAATTCAAGTCGTTCTACAATTTCACTGAATGTATGGGTCGGAATTGTGGGAGACTACTTAATAGGCCCATTTTTTTTACCACCGAGGCTTGCTTGAGATGTTTATCGCCGTTTTCTTGAGGATGAATTGCCCGTACTTTTGAAAGACATCCCATTGCCATTAAGATTGCAAATGTATTTTATGCACGATGGATTTCAGTTTAGCTGCACGTGAATATTTGAACAATATCTACCCAAATCGCTGGATAGGTCGAGGAGGCACTCAACCCTGGCCCCCGAGGTCTCCCGACTTTGGGGTCACCTCAAACATTTGGTTTATACGACTCCAGTGCAAACCATATACGAATTAAGAAACCGCATTGTCGCACCATGTGAGACAATTAGACACCGGAATATTTGAACGGGTTCGCCAATCAATGTGTCGTATGATAGATGCCTGTATTAGAGTTGAAGATACACATTTTCAATAAATGTTGTAACGCCTGTGTATGTAAAGTATTTTTCATATTATTGCTGTTTGTTAAATATTTTTTCTTATGTTTCTGTTAATATTAATTATTTAAAAAAATATTATTTAGTGAGTTATTGTTTCTCAGCATGTTACATTGTTTTTTCTTCAAATGTATTGTTAAAGTAAAAAATAACTAAAACATTGAATTTCTATTTTTGTTTTCTACTTCCCTTAAGAATGTGCAAATGAAAGGATATTAATTTTTGCTCGAAAACGAAGCAAGATATTAAAAAGCGACAAAAGTAAGGAGACAAAAAAGTTGTACTTTTAATCGCATAATTAGAAAAAAATATGACACCTAAGAAAAAGCAGTGACGTCTCATATGTTTACTTATTAATATCAACAGGAGTGAGTCCCCGGACGCCGCTGGAATAGATAAAATAAATCAAATTACGTTAGAAGTCGTCTACCGTTTTTATAAACAAACATACCAAATTTCAGAAAAATCGGAATTAGGGTTCTCCAGATATTAGTAAAAACCTTGTATTTTCTCTAAATTTCAACAACCTGTATCTCCGAAACGAAACATTTTCGGACATAGGTTTATAGGAACTTTCTTTCTTAATTTTGGTCAAGGAAACCCCCTTAATTTTTTCGCAATATTAATGGGACACCCTGTATGTATCTGGTCCTGTCGCCAATCTGCCGTGGACCTTTCCTGGAATCCTGGTGCATCCTGCGTCTGTTCTTTACCCTTGCAACTGCTAGACCGGTCCGGCGTCAGGCTGGCACTCTTGACATCATACTTAAAATGGGTCACTTACAGACATTGTACCCACACTTTAAAATAGTAAATCGTTTCACCAAATTTGACTTCCCGTCATTTCCTAAAATTATTTAATAAACAAAAAATTTTGTCTAAAAAGTACATGTTCACAAAATTTTTGATGATATTTACTTTTATATATACAGGGTGCATCATAAGTCTATGTCATAAATTAAGGGGCTGATTCCTTGGGTCATTTTATACCCAAAAGCTTTAATAATTCAGAGCCCTAAAGTTACTGGTTTTCATGATATAGGGCGTTAAAGTTTCTGAAAAAGATCACATTTTCTAAATTATATTTGAAGTTGTTTGACGTAGGTTGAAGAAACTTGGGGAAATGATGTAACTAATTAAAGGTAATAATTCAATATATTCAGTGGCGGAGATTAAGGGGAGCTTTGTTATTAAACCCTCAGAAAAACTACGCCACTGGATTTTCAAAAAAAAAAAAAAATAATAGGCGCGTTTAATTTACTGCCATATTTTTAATAAAAAGGGCCACAAATAAATAACCAGGCAATATCTATAACCAGATATTAACATCTCGTTAGTATTTCTTATTAATCTTTTGGAAGCGGGCCTTATAATGAAGATGGCTAAATATTTAAATGTAATAATAATTACTTTTTGACAAAGTGGTAACAATAATTATAAAGGTTAAGGTTTTGACTGTATTGCAGCGTATATTTAATTTGGTCACACTCCTAAATAGCACTAACCTTTTCCAAAGATATTCTTAGGATATCCTCCGGATAATCCCACCGTATGTCTCAGGGAGATACAATTTGGACTATTGCTATCCTCAGAACAGTCTGAGGAAGTTTGAATACTATGAGGGATACAGTAGCTATAAAAATTGAATTACCTAAAGTGAGCAAATAAATTATATAATTATTTTGAACAACACCAAACAGACAACAACAACTCGCTAAAATCAGTCACTGCAAATAAAAATGGCATCATAAAACCAGAAACAACACTATAGATGAACCAATATGGTGACATTATTGTGTTTGTTCATCACCACTACTACCCAGAGAATAGGTTGTAGGTACCATAAGAAAGATAATAAATTCTATGATGAGGATATCCCAGGGATATCTCAAGGGAGCAAAAGTTGCCAAATGAATTAATCTGGTCTCATTTTCCGTATTAGTCGCCTCAACTGAGTATTTGAGTGAGAGTATTGAATGGTATTATTGCCTGTTAAAACGGTTAAAACTTTACTGTAGTTTTGCTATTGAGGTATTGAGGTAAGAATTACATACACTAACACACGCGTATAAAAATGACATTATTAAATTTGACAAAAAATACAACACATCCTTTTAAATAGCTTGTTATAAGTTATCCTGGGTTCACATGTCATTTATTTGCTTTCTATACTGATTAAAAATTATTTTTTTATTTTATATTAGAATATGTTTATTAGATTTATATGTTTAGTAACTAATGCTTGGAAGAAAATTATGCGGCTTAGTAATAAAAAATATAAAACCTCTTCATTTTCCGAACTCTCAAATTGTGAGTATTCTACATAGTTTTCACCACAGGAATTAGTGGTGCATTTAACTGCCACTAATTAAAACACACTGATAAAAATTCATAACTGACGAGTAATTAGTATCTTCATTAATAATAATTTTTAATATCCTTTTTGTAGTAGTAGTAGTATCTTCTTTTAGATATTTCAAATAGCAGTGTAATACACCTCCCTTTCCATTCATAATCTAAATGTAAATCTAGAAAGGCGCAGTAAGTATATAATTTTAATTTATTTAATATCTAAATGACTGTTAAACATTTAAATCTGTATATGATTTCCTTAGTCTTCTTGCTATATAATTTACATTGATATATTTATCGGTATTTATAGGTATTTAATTTCAGTCGCAGATGCTATGCAAAAATCTCTATTTATCAAGTATTAGAGTAGATCTATCGTGTAAATAAAAATGTAGATATTTAATTTTAGTTAAGCTTAATGTCAAGTATTTGCTATTGAAGTAATGTTTAAAAATTTTTCAGTTGTTCCCTGTCTTGTTTTTAACTCAAAATCAGTCCAATTCCTTCACAATAGTAACCGCATAACTTGTAATCGAGGCAGAGATGTATATAGAGGGTTACTTATTCACTGTCCTATACAGGTATCTTTTTTATTTTAAAAGTTATGGAAATGGGCAAAAACGTGCAGAATTTTATCGCGATCACGGATCCGTTTTTATATTTAGATAATTTTGAATAATTCCGAAGATATTTGAAGATTTTTTAGTCGTATTTCAAAATTTTTGGACAAAAATGTGTAGTCTAATATTAAATGATCTGAGGAATCGATTTTTGCTGTCAGTATTGACGTATCTCTAAAAATGTGTGTTGAGCGGTAGTTAACTTTTGTTTATAGTTTTAAGTACCCGCTATTTGATTTTAAATTTTTTTTATCCGTTTAACACGTAAACCTACGTTTTTTTTTTAATTTTCTATACCTTAGCTGCATTTCACGTTATTTAATTCTCCATTGGCGATAATTATAGGAGAATCTTTGTCCTTTGAAAATGCCCATGCCCATGCCCATCTATGTGACTTCAACGTTACTGTTAAAAAATATTAAAGTAAATTTTTATCGATTTTTGCATTTTTCTCATAAATAACTAGACTTAAGTAAGTACAGCAAAAACGTTATATAGGAAATTAAATTTGCTATAAGAAAGGTCCTCAGTAGTATCAAAGTTGTTGAGTTTATTAGTTCACGAGATAAAACAATTAAATGTGCGACAACTAAAATATTCTTGTATTATCAAATTTATCGCATTGTAAGATTTTAAATTGTTAACGACAATATTTACTACAAGTTGTCCAAAACCATCGTAAAAAATATTCATCGTGTGTTAAGTCCGATTATAAATTATCATGACTTAAATAAAATTAATCATCCCTTTTTGGTTTATATTTTAATATTATTTTGAGCGCGAAAACATTACATATATGTATGTAAATAGTTATTAATGAATAAATTATTAAATAAATTCAAATTAAGAATGAGAAAAAACTCCATGTTTTTTTCATCAGCTACTTAGTGTGTTAATATAAACATATTTATATTATTTTTTTTTACTTGATGTTGCAGCATTAAATATGTTAAAAACTATTTTGTCAGCCACTTTATTATTATAAAATAATATAATGTATAACTGTTAAACAATTTGCAATCAAATTTTCAATGCATCTGCCCGGGTTTCGAATCCCTCGGCCGGTAGACCGTAGATTAGCTATGCTTGTACGGAGGATTGGCACCCTCTGTGCAGGTATGGTAGGGTGGAAGGCTACGGCTAGACATTTATTTTGTTTATCAAAGGCTTCGTAGATGAAGTGTTTTGGAACTGATCATACTGGAACCAAAATAAGTCTTTTGTTTAATTCTGTTTTTATATCTTACTTGATACTGTGACTTTATCTGTCAATCTGTCATTTATAAAATAAACTTATAATAGGTGAGAACGACTCTGTCAATGAAGCCTTATTAAAAGATATTTGTATTAAATAAAATTTGGTGAAATGGGTTTTGATTAAATTTAAATTAGACATTTGTTTTAGAATTACTAAATCTCCGCCCCTGCAAAACAATTACTAATCAGTTAATTACAAGGATGGTTAAAATAGCATGACGTGTTTTTTGCTAATCAATTGGAGGCAAAGAAATCAAGGATTGCAATAAACTAGAAACACAATTTTAGTTTATCATTAACCTTTTCTATAACAGCGAATGACGTGCAAATTCATTTCAACACTCTCGCCTACAAAATTAGAAAAATAACATTAGCACTAAAATATTTACAAAAAATTCCAGTCGTGCAACGTTACTATTGTTATTTACTTACAATTAGTGACTAATAATCTTTATAAGTAAACTGTTTTTTTTATAAATAAATATACAATGAAATGTTCAACAGTTAGGTGTCATATATACTATACCACATGAAATGATTTTTCATTTAAGATTTTAAATGTAATTTCATGATGAATTTTAAATAAATACTACTTTACGACTTTGGATGCTTGCAAAATGCGTGGAGGTAAACCTGCCTCCTGCTAAGGCATTATTTTAAGCTGGATATCCGATTATTGCAGACGTTAAAGTAATTGTTTATAAGTAGTATATGATATATGGGTGAGACGTGTAACCTTCTAATGTTACGCTTCGTGGGCAAAAAAATTAGGTACACAAGTGTACGAACGGAAGGCGACAAATTTCAGAAGTCGTGGGAAAGTATGCAACGGGGGTTCTCAAAATTAAGTGTAGACAATAATGCAGAGCATGCGCAATGAAATATCTGTGCGAAGAAGTTCTGTTGGAAAATATCTATTTTAATTAAGCTAATAATTTTCTCTTATGACTCAATCTAGCTTATTGGACTCAATCTAGCTTAGCTTAGCTTGTTTATTAGGATTGCCCCGAAACATGTATTTTTTAAAAATCTAAAGTAGTTAACGTTGTCACTTAGAATAAGAGAAAAAGTTTTAATTTTGTAGGCAATGATGAGTCTTTAAGCCCTTTAGGACTTATTATTCACATGTAAAGTTTGACATCAATAATAGGTTATACAATTCGAAAAAAAAAACATTTAACTAACAGAAAATTAATAGCAAAATTTTCATATAAGTAAGTATTCTTGTGTTATGTACTTCCGAAAGTATCTAGTTCATAATTTTTAGTGGAATAACCTTTGTTATCTTTATCATAGAGGTAACAAGCGTTTTTCGTATCATTTGGTTGTTTAGACTCATTCAGTTTCATACAAAGTTTCTTTTTAGTCTTCATCTTCGGTAACATCGTACGATGATGACTAGAATTCGGGGCTCGGTCGGATGATCATAGCCGTCGCGCGTCGCTTCGGCCATTCGCTACAACGCACCATACGAAAACGGTAATAACGGCAGTTATTGGTTTCGCGTTTGCTTCGTGTATACCTACTTGTTTTAATATTCTAATAATGTTGAACGCGAGATAACTTTTGTGCCGAGCGGTTTTAGTTTTTAAAAACAAAATTTCTTTTTATTTAAAAACTCACAAAAGTATCGATGAATTAAAGTCAAAATGAATACAATAATCTCAAATATATGAGCTCTGTATTACCTCTAGACAATAACTGGTTAAACAATGAACTTGACCCATATTTATAAGTTTAGCAGAACAATGAAACTGCAAGGGTTGCAAAGTCAGCATCTTGTCAGGATTGATAACTCGCGCCAAGAGGTAAAAATGACCTTTCGATGGTAAAATACGTAAATTTATTTATTTTATTTATACCTACCTATTTATTTATTTATTTACGACGAACACGATTATGACTAGCCGACGAAAACCCCGAGCTGTCGTATCAAATTGAATAAGTAAACAATGAGAATAGCATTCTCCTCTAAATTTTTTGCTCATAGTTTTCGGACACCTAGGACCTCCTTTTTTTGATAATTTGCGACATACCTAAGCGCATATTAAAGATGACATTAATTTAGTTACACCAGGAATCGCCACTATCGATATTTCGGAAAGTACTGATCCGATAAATCTGAAAATTTGGCAACCTAGTAAAGGCAGTAGGGTCAACACAGCAGAAAAGAACTTAGAACTTTATGACACTTCTGGTTATACTGGAAGTCTACATTAACTTTCTTATCTTAAATGGAACAGCCTATATTATTGCATTTTAGGATTCTACTTGAAATGTGACGGTCACTTTATTAAATATTTAATTAGATATTAATTTTTAAAGAAAAAAATTGACAGATGCAAGGGTCCGCGGAGATGCTAGTAACTCTTTTCAGGATTTTTGGTACCTGTAAAGGGCATAAGTATAGTATACCAACAAATTAAAATTAAAATTTAATACTAAGTAGGTGTTTCATTTTTGCTGTTAGGTACATTTTAATAACTTCAAACAGCTATAACTTTGTTAACTTAAATAGAACACCCTTATTTTTTTACTCTGTCGATGCAGATTAAAATTTCCTTTGAAGCCATATAAGCATTGTTAGGGTTGCCGTTACTACTTTTAGAGATATTTACAATTTTCTATTTTGTGGACAGTTTTTCTCGTCTCAGACATATTGTCAAATTGGCCATGACCAGAAACACTCCAAAACAATTAAATTAACTTGAAATTATTTGTCAAGTTAGTTGTCAAATTATTGTTGTGTCTGCAATAGTTTTTGCCGAAAATTTAGGTATAGGTATACCTATTCAGTTTGACTCATTAAGAAACAGGGCGTCAATCTAATTTTTCTTTAGGACGGGCCATTGGAAGGCCAAGGGCCAATTAATGTTAAAAATTGTTTTATTATCTTCATATTAATAGATGGTTGTGCTTTGCTGTGCTATTCAGTTCCTGAAACACGAAAACTAAGTGTATCGAATGGAAGAATAAATTTTAGACAATTTTTTATCCTACTCTTAGTCCATAAAACCACGATATAATACGAGTAATACCCCATACTTTTTAAATACCAGTTTTTAATAATTTTTTATTTGAACATTTTGCATAGTTAGAAAGGGCATTAACCAAATTGGCGTGTACCTTCCGGTTTAACCGGAACTGCACTAAAAAAAGTACAAAATATAAGAAAATGTTTATTTAATGCATATGTCATGCGTCTACCAACCAGTTTTATTTTTGCTTTTACATTTTATTGCAAAAGGTAACTTATCTATTTTTAAATATTTAAATTTTAAAACAAAAGTGGTCAAATTAGTTCATATAGATACAGATAGAAGATAAAGGTGAAAAACTGGATATCAAACTGTGTTTACTGTACCTAAGTGATGAACGGTTGCATAATAGAGCAAAAAATCACAGAATTTAATACACTTCCTGTTATTTATTTTTTATTTTCTATTTAAAAAGTTATATTGCATTGTTCTTATTAAAATACAGTAAATAAGTTTGCTCATATCTGACAAGTTGATTTAATGGGGCCTGTAGACTAGCGAGAAAACAAGCGCGAGTTCTGTCAGACACTGCTGTCATTAGTCTAAACAGCGCGGTGAGTCGATATTATTGAATTCGCACAAGAACTCATGCAACATTCTAACTTGCAAGTCTAAATAGGTATAACTGCGTTTGCGCAATTTATTACAATACTTCCAGTTTGTTTCGATATTTGGCGAGTGAACAGTGCGAGTTCAACATGGTGGAGAACAAGGTTTGGACAAATACGGAAATACAAATGTTAATAACTCTGTACGAAGAAAATTCTGTTCTGTGGGATGTGCATTCTGTAGGTTACAGAAACAGAAATAAAAAACAAGATGCTGAGAAGTCGACTGCTGACATGCGAATAAAATTTTTAAACTGTTCTTCAATTTTCAGCTCACGAATGAGCTTGTTATAGGCCCCATATTTTTCTCTACGTAATATCCAATCTCGTACCCAAAACCTTCGCTTCTTTTCGTTCTTTTTATTTTTTTTATTGTAACTGTTACATAATAATAATGCTGCTGCAGTACGAACACATCTTACTGGTGCCATGTTATGTTTTCAACTAAAAACTGTCACTGTGTCAGCACTGTCAGCCGCGAACACATTATGCAAGTATAAATTTGCTGACAGTGTAAATAGCTTGGTGAGAACTCGATTAAGCTGTACTTGCTGAACTTCCCCGACAGTAAAATCACAATTATTATTGCTCAAGTGTAAACTGATGCGGAAGTCGCTCGCTCGAGTTTTGTCGCAAGTATCTCGCCAGTGTATCTCCGCCTTAAGGAAGCAAGTGAATTGGAAAAAATGTCCAAAATTAGTGCTTTGCTGGATGCAATAATTTTTTTTATTTCAGGGGTCAAAAAATTCCTTTACATATCTACATACATAAATATATCTACATATTGTAGTGAATTTTCTTTATTTAACACAATTTTTATAGACATTAGACACTAGACTATCAAAAAAATCGACTATTTTTTTTCAAAGGTGATATCGAAAATATTGTTCAGTCTAAAAAATTATCTTGTTAAAATTTGAGCCTTTAATATTAATATTAAGATGTGCATTATCGCGATTTTCTATTTCCTATTTAAATAATATGTTTTTTTTAATATGGAATTCTATTACTCGTCAACAGATAAGTGTACTGATAAGACCAAATCACATTTTTGTAGGAAATTTAACGCTCTATAAAAAAGGTCTCTTTCATCATCATTTTATGATAATTCTAGGTACTTTTTCAAAAGTTATTTAAGGTTAAAATTGAATTTACAGTAAGTTTAAAGATTTTTCTATTTTTTTAGCGAAACTACCAAACTTATTATTGCAAAGTGTCATAGAAACTTTTTTGTAGACCGTTATATTTCCCTCAAATAATCTCTCATAAAGTTTTCAATTCTTGATAATTATCAATTTTTTTAAACAAATTATTATTAAAAGCAAATTCTAATTTTAGTCTGAATATATTTTACTGAGAAATGAGAATTAATAAATGACTATAGATCCTTCAAGAAAACTTTGTGAGATAATTTGAGGGAAATGAATCGATCTACAAAAAAGGTACTATGACATTTTGCGATAAGTTTGATAGTTTTGCGGCAAAAGTAAAAGAATCTTGAAATTTACTGCAAATTCAATTAGAGTAGGGACATTTCTCGTGTAATGATAACATACCTTTTTTATAGAGCGTTCAATTCCCTACAAAAACATACAGTACAGGAACTTTATTTTTGAATTATAGGGAATAAAAGGAACGAGAGAAAGTGAGCGTGTCTCTACTAAAACTCATTAATCGGTATTCTTGAATGATGTTCTATTGAGTAATGTTAGAAGAATTGTTCCCTATTTCTTCTACTGATATTTTCGGGGGAACAGGCAGGGGATCATTAAACCTAACCCTATATTTTTTGACATGTTTCACAAATTACGAATTCGACAATCTGTCTGTCATATCTCTAGTTACTGTTTGTAGTGATATCCTTCGAGAACTTTGAGGAAACGTTCGTATAATTTGTGATTTCTTGAAGGATTGTACAGTACTCGAATAAAATAATAGAATAAAATGAATCTACCTAAAATAATATTGAAATATTTGTAAATTCTTCCCAATTAGCCCTCATTGTCTATCTAGTGTAGCTGGGTGTTAACTTCCCAGTGAACGTTTGTTTTTTACCCTCAATATAATCTATTAGAAGTTCTTTTTATTTAGAACTTACTGGATTTAGCTTCGGTTTTTTATTGATTTCCATTTTCTTTCCTTTTTAGACTGCACCTAACACTGACAATCAAATAACAATAATAAGTAGTAGTCCATTGAAATGAAGGCTGAACCTCCATTTTTTCCTCTGTCGATCAAACCTGGGCGCAAATATGTATTCGACCCTCAGGAATCCGAATCCGCAAAAATTTTTGACCTAGGTGGTCAGGAAAGGGGTCAAAAGGTCAAAAAACCGTAAAAAATAAGGTTTTTCGCAAATATCTCGTAAACTACGGCAAGTAGCAAAAAAATAATTGCACCATCGTGTTCCCAGGGAAATTTTACATCGATTTTATGCTATTGCTTATTAAAATTAAATAAATTTATGTCATCTTTTGGACAATTACTAAGCACGAGAGGGGAAGTGTATATCTCCGGCGGTGGGGAGTAGTACAGCGCGCACCCTACATGTATCGGCTGACTCGCAGTCGACAGCTTTAGCAGGTGTGCCTGTTTGGAATATAATGCGATTTCAAATATAATTAGCCTGC
>NW_019416562.1:87506-88279 GCF_000390285.2 Anoplophora glabripennis
CCAAAGACCTCAGAATGACTAGACAAGTAATTCCCTATGCATTGCAAAGGAATTGTTTTGATTTTCCACAACTTGAGACATCCTGCTATTAAACAAGGATGAAGATAGTTCTTTGTTTACTAAGGAACTCTTAACCAGTGGCGTGTGTGTTAAAAAGGGTGATACATTTTAATATTTGTCTAATTTATATATGTAGTTACCGATTTCACACCTAATTTGGTTTTAAAATAATGTTAATGACTTCTTTTTTAAATAAATAGAGCCATGTTCGTTTTACTCCATAACGGCACTTACTGCCGAAAAAAAGTAATACTAGTTACAACAATTTTTATTTTCTCAGTAACAATATACATCAATATGTTAAATAATACTAATTAATAAAATTTTAGCAGTTCAAATAGGAATCACAAAGTTACAGTTACAGTTGCATATAGTATGGTAGCTATACTCGTACTATACTTGTATACAATAGTATGCATATCAAGTAGAACAATTAGTGATAAATGAAAGATAAATAGTAAATGGGGTTATTACTCATATTTTTAAGTTCTTTAATTTCTTAAAACAGATTTATTGGATCTAATTTGTTATGGTCGCAATTGCTACAAAGTGATCCCGAATTATGTGCAAAAAATTGTTTATACAATTTTAATAGGGGTCCTGTATTTTGACTAAACGAACTTGGGAATTCAGGAACTGCTGTGTCCTTAAGATAAACTCGGCCACCAGGTCTTATTAAGAAATCACTTGATGTGAAGTGATCTGAACATACA
>NW_019416562.1:89425-143043 GCF_000390285.2 Anoplophora glabripennis
ATGACATAAATTTATTTAATTTTAATAAGCAATAGCATAAAATCGATGTAAAATTTCCCTGGGAACACGATGGTGCAATTATTTTTTTGCTACTTGCCGTAGTTTACGAGATATTTGCGAAAAACCTTATTTTTTACGGTTTTTTGACCTTTTGACCCCTTTCCTGACCACCTAGGTCAAAAATTTTTGCGGATTCGGATTCCTGAGGGTCGAATACATATTTGCGCCCAGGTTTGATCGACAGAGGAAAAAATGGAGGTTCAGCCTTCATTTCAATGGACTATAGCACTTATTTCATGACTAGCTCATCACTAGTTTTAATTCTACCGCCTATTTACTGCTTTCTGATTGGTCAGTACATTTGACATCATTGTTCCTCATTCTTCACTTTCATGGCTCGATCCCTGTGTGTCGAGAATACAGTATGGGTGTACTGATAAGACCAAATCCGTTGAGGATTATAAAATTCCAAATTAAAAAAAAATCCCATGTTGCACCTCTTAATATTAATATTAGGAAAAAAAAATTCTTGATTTTTTTTATACAGTCTAATACATACAGCTTACAACTTTGACAATTCACAATTACAAATAAGAAAACCTTCAAAAAATTTCCTCCACGTGTAAGCGCGACAGATTATATATTTTTTCTTTGTTTCTCGAACTTTCCATAGCTTTTTAAGATCTAAGAATAGTATAGAACAATCTCTATGCTTCTAAGAACATGATAGAAAGAAACAGAACATATTCTAGAAATACCATGAAACAAAAAAGTAAACAAATGTATAATCAGAGCACACTAGACCGACTTTCGCTACAATGTACATATATGAAAATAAAATAATGTTTTGTTGCTAAATTGAACGTTTTCTTCTGCCTAGTGATTAGTGATTTAAAATACGGCTTAGTTTTTAAGGAAACATCAGTAGGAAAGCTAAGTGACACACCCTGTGTAGTGGCATTCTAGATCTACTTCGTAATCTATTTCTAGTTCCATTTTAAAAATCTGGAAAGCTTAGGAATTATCTGAGAACGAAAGAATAGCCAATTAATGATATTATAACTAACACATAATAGAGTTTGCTTGCTAGTTATTTTCATAACTTAATTTTTACAATTTTGATACCACAAATGGACTATTATTTACCAGTTATAAACAGCAACGTCAACGATTATCTAATTTTTTGTTCTCTGATATTTCCAACGACTTCCAAATTCTTTTATTGAACCAAAATTTTTGGTCTGTAACAAGATATGTTTATCATTATAAATAGGTAAAAGTTGAGATTATAGATTCAAGTGATGCTGTAAGCGGGCAAATTATTAAAAATAAATCCTTAAAAGTTATTTTCCGAACAATTTTGGAATTAATTGGATCATCATTCAGTATTTATTGTTCTTAAATTTAATTAACTTGGGGTATTTATCTTAAAATAATTGCAGGATATATCAAAAGTAAATATAAATTAATCAGTTTTTTAACAGGAAAGTTTAACAGGAAAAAATGTCTACTGTCTAAAAATAAATTCATTATCACTGACCCCTTGAATATTGATATCAATTAAGTTTTGATATGCAATATAAATAATGATATTATTTTGAAATTATTTCATTTTTTCCCCATACCATTAAAAATAAATGGGAGGTTGAACAATTAATAACTGTTAAATCAAAATATCCTATCGCGTTCATTGATGCTGCTTTTACCATATTACGTAAAAATTGGAAATCAGTCACATAATGTGGCACTGAAAGTTTACCGTAATACCGTACATATTGCAATTTAATGAAGGGACATTCAAATTGCATCTAAATAATATTTCGCAAATATTTTGTTATATTTCGTTATAATTCCTGTGGCTAACGTTACAGTTTTTACATATTCCATTGACGTTCGGCGCCGGCAGGAAAGGTTACTTGACACTGCCCTCGTGTATGTACAGGGTGTTTCTAAAAGAAGTAGCACAAATGGTACCGGTGAATCTACAGCCAAAAAGAACACGTTTTGTATAAAAATGGCCTTGGTAAAAAATATTCACCCGTTAGGAGATACGGCCTCTCCAAACTTTCCAAAAAATTACTTAAATATTTTTTAGTTGCAATCGTGCGAGTTGTAATGCGAATGATAATGAATTTATTTTTTTTTGTTAATAAACGGTTAGGTTAGGTTAGGTTAGCAAAAAAGTGAGCGAAGTTTTAAAATAAACCAGGCTACCTGATACGTATTTTTGAATATTCAAGTTTTGCCAACAAAAAAGTTGTAGCAAAAAATAACTCAATTATTTCAACCTCCTTCAAGGAACAGAAATTTTTGGAAAATTGTTGAGAAGTTGCGCATGCATTAGTAGATAATTTGTGTAAAATTTAACTATTAAACCTTTTTTGGTTTTTACATTACAGCCGCTATTCCAATTTTTTTTGGAAACTTGTTCTTTTTTGTTGTAAAATCCATGACCATTAACAAACCTACTTCTGGCAAATTGAAGAATCTGCTTTTACGAAATTTACTTCCATTTTTTAAATTTAATATGCACAAACGCTAAAACAATATGTAGATGCAGAAGCTCATCTGGTAGTAGCGCTAAGCCGGCTGACCATCCCATGTGGTGACGTCATTGCATTGTCACGGCAGAGACAAATATTCGCATTTTAAAAATTATACAGTTTGAAAACCACGATTGAGTTGAAATTTTCAGGATTGCCCATTGCAATGTCTTAATTTGGCCTAGTCTATTGTCTGGCCTGGCTCAGATATAGAAGCTCAAGGTCAATATGATGGATAACTGGAAATATTAAAAAAATATATGTATTAAGCGTGTTCAAAATTTACAAAACTCCGGAATACGTCATTAAAATAATTCTCTATAGAGAAAAAGGGGAGAGGATATGAACAATTATTAAAAATTTATAAGAGACTCCTTCAAAAATATATTCATTCGCTAAGAACCAACTTCCGAAAAGACCTCAAAAAATTTAAATACTCTCAACGTATAGAAACTGCAGTAAGTGGATGTGTATGAGCCTTAGTCTAGTTATTTTATAACTTAAAAAAAAATCTATAAGTGAAACTGGGTACAAATCTAGTACTTAAAATTTCTGGTTAAATAAAGGGAAAATCATATTTTAGGTGGATGTTAGATTTTATTTAAAACAAAATCTTTAACTTAAATTCTATTTACGACAGTATTTTGTAAAATGTCCCCTCTTAGTAAAAATTTGTATATTTAGAACAATTTCTAAATACACCTTTTTGAAGTGGTGTAAGTTCGATTTCCATTCCTTCACGCCCAACTTCACATTGCCCACTTGCTACATTCTCTGATATTACAAAATTCTTATATAGTTCATAGCTTTGCTTGCCAGAAGTCTTGTACTAGAATTATTAGAAAGTTATGTAAATAGCAACTTGTCATTATAATATTATATGTATACCTTTTCCGGAGACAACTTTAAATATTATTGCAAGTATTCTAACAACGTTCTCCACCACTTTTCGGGCTACAGATGTTTTCATCAAGGTCTGAAAGGAATTGAATTAAGATATCAAGGTAGAGTGGCCGACTTCTGTTGATTGAGGACAGTAGTTCGAAAAGGGCTTGAAATCCACTGCACAGGTCGTTCCAGGACAAAAAAGGGAGAGTAAAAAATAGTTTGCAGGTTGAATTTTTCTATTCAAGATTACATAATAGTAAACGATCAAACTGGAGCTTCATTTATTTCCGTTTTTTTAATATTTGTAAGGAGCTAGGAAGTTTAACCAGTGTCAGATTCGTGTTTTGAGCATCAAAATATATTTGAATAAGACTTAGCAGGTCTAAATAAATATCTTGATTCGACAAATGATTTTCTAGCTGTTTTTCGTATTTTTACGGCGAGTAGATTACGCAGGGCCAGGAAGACTAACTAGCATTCAGCGCTTTAAAATACATAAGATTAATACTGTACCCATTCCAAATAAATGTTTTCAAAACATAAGTGGGTTTTTTCATGACGGAATTTTCTGCCATTATCGGCAATTTGTTCAAATCATGTGAGTATTGGAGTAAAACTATTGGCAGATAGTGGGGTCCCCAGGTCAACCCACTTTTTTTAATCTTGTGTGCTTGTTTATCTGGTATCCCCAAATTTATGCAAGATTTGAATTACACGGAGGAACAACGCATTTTCAAATAATGAAGGCCAGACCTTCATTATTTAGCTATAGTTCGCAATTTTTCATACAAAATATGATCGGAATAGTAACTTAACTTCATCAGTTGTGGAGAGATTAATTGAAAAATTCAGGGAGATCGGATCTTAAACACTCTGGCCGTCCTTCAACCACTCGTTCGATCGAAGCAGTTCGTGAGAGTGTTGCTGAGAGTTCAGGAACATCGATTAGGCACCGTAGTCAAGAATTGGACATTTCAAGAATCTGTCTACAGCGTATTCTCATGAAAGATTTGTATCTTCATGCTTACAAATTTCAATTGACTCAAGAACTGACCATGCAGATTATGGAAAAGTAGTCACTGATTTTTCGAACAAAATTATCTTCAGCGATGAGACTCATTTTTATCTTGATGGCTTTGTTAATCGACAAAATTATCGCATTTGGGGTTTAGAAAATCCACGGGTAATTTTAGAGAAACAAATGCATCCACAACCTGTCACTGTTTAGTGCGCATTTTGGGCTTTAGGCATCATTGCAACATTCTTCTTTGAAAATGCGGCCGGTCAGGCAATAACAGATAATGGTGCTCGTTATTACGCCATGCCAATCCAGTTTTTTCTACCTAAATTGCACGATAATTTCCCGTTTTGATTGGCCGCCCAAACTATGCGATGTAACTCCGTTGGACTATTTCCTTTGAGGTTTCTTGAAGTCTAAGGTTTATGCCAACAAGCCAACGACACCCACGCCTCGAATGAGGAAGAGGAAATTGAACGCTGTATCAACGAAATTTAGACGCAAAACGGTCATGAAAAATTTCGACAACAGAGTGCGTATGTGCCAGCAAAGCTGTGGAGGTCATTTACCTGATATGCTATTCCATACATAACATGTTGTATATTTTGTGAATCAATAAAAAAATTATAATTTTTAATTAAAAACCTGCGTTTTCTATCAAAATTACTTCTTGCGTGAATTTTGGAATACCCTTTATAAGATTGCCTCATCAAAAGATGGAATTTCATCAATTCTCCTTTTATATTTAATTTAATTTAATATTATCACTAATTTTATGCAAGAAGTAATCAATATTTAAAAAAATAATAATAAAAGTTAGTAATATTACCAATAATACTAAAATATGCGTATATTTTTTAAACGCAAGGAAATATTATTTATATACGAAAAATATTTGACCTACGATATAAATAATACTTCAATTCGTCTGTTTGGACAGAAATAGCATCACACTATTCCGATTTAATTTTTGGAATGATCACTAGATGGCATCTTGGTAAATGTATTTAATAGCCTACTATTTACTATTAGGTAGGTATAGTAGTTTCCATTTTGTGTGATACACATTTAGAAACACGACTTTTGAAAAGTGGTACAAACATTGCACCACTATGAACTAACAACAGAAATTTACGTGGTTTATTCTACTTTTGGCTGAACGAGTTTTTGGTTATAGTAGTCCATTGAAAAGTTACATTTGGGGTTGCGAAAGTCAGAGCACGCAATTTTATTTTTTGGATGTCAAGAAGGGGTTAGTGTAAAGTTAAATCCATGTTTGTGGGGTCGCAACCCTTGTGCATCGGCCGCCATCTTGTAAAAAGGGCTGCAAATGGTTTTTATACTACTACTTACTATATCGGGCAAACTATTCGTTGCACAGAAAATTTGTAAATACATTTTTTGGTACCGTAACTTTTAGTCGTAGAACCAAAAATAACAAAGTTAATAAAGAAAATAGATACAAATTTGGGAACAATTTTTTTTTTGGTCGTTATAACTTTTTTTCTGGTCATTTTAGAAAAAAATTACATCAGAGTATTTCGATAGAGGGGATTTCAAGAAATAATTTCCATTACAAACTTTTTTCAAATTTTATTTATTTATTAGGGTTTTACAGCGATGCGAAACTTACACTATTCTCCAGTACTAGTAAGTATACATTAATATGAATGATTAGGCATAGGAGGTATCCATCAAAGTTTTCTTCCAGTTGTGCTACCACGTTCGTGCGTGACGTATTTAATTGTGAAAAGTATTTTGAGTTTTGTGGACACTATTTTGAATTTTGTGGGCAAGAGGTGGGTTTCAGTGTCGACCAAGCAGTATCAGATACAGATACCCTCATCGTTCGCTCCGCTCTTGCTGCATCCCAATCGTTCGATTCAGTCACTATTGTCGCCGAAGATATCGACATTCTTGTCTTGCTCACGGCATTTGTAAGAACACAATCAAATGTATTTTTTTTTAAATCATCAAAAGGACGTAGAGCCGAACAATTATATTAACCGTCAAGTTTTATGTACGGAGACGTCATTGTGGATAATCTGTTGTTTCTGCATGCCTTCTCAAGATGTGACACGACTTCAGCAGCTTATAACATCGGTAAAATGAAATTTCTCACAACCCTGGAGACACGTCCTGAGTTAGCTAGTGGAACAGAGATATTCCTCAATGAGAGAGTCGACCTTACTTTGCTCACTGCCGTTGGCGAACGTTTTTTCATCTCGTTTTGTATGGTGACAATCAAGATGATGATTCTCTCGACAGTCTTAGATATAAACGATTTGCCAAGTCAGTGACAAAGAATACATTTAATTTGTCTTCATTTCCTCCAACACAAGACACAGCCCGCTTGCACAGCTTCCGAGTCTATCATCAGGTCCAGTTGTGGCTCGGGAATTACAACGACCCTCAAGACTGGGTCTGGAAAAAGTATGGACAAATATTGATGCCTGTTCAAAGTTCAAAATCTCCATCACCCCCTGAGCTTCTAAAGTTGATATTCTGCCGATGCAAAGGAAACTGTGGAGCAATGTGTGGATGTCGGAACGTAGGCCCAAATGTTCTGCAGTGAGCCTGAATTGTTCTGGGAAGACATGCAGCAACAAAATGGAGATATCAAAATTGATCGAGAATGATTTTGAAGATGAACTGCCAACAATGACGCAACTTCATTCTCCATCCTTTCTCAACAATTCAATATCGGAAGCTCAACCAGATCCTGAGTCGCAGCCTGGACCATCAAAGAGACTGAGGACATAGTAAATTGGGAAATATATTTCGATATTTTTAATTACACTAATTATTATGTCAGCTAGAAAATGTCCGTGGATTCTGCTTACTAGGGATACGACGTAAAAAAAACGCGCCACCAGACTCTACCTCGTAGGGGGTGGGGAAAAGAGTCAATAACTAATTAACAACATTGCAATGTCAATCATTAAAATGTTTCTTATAAATATAATGGAAAGATGAGAGAAAACTATGCCTAATCATTCATATTAATGTATACTTACTACTGGAGAATAGTGTAAGTTTAGCATCACTGCAAAACCCTAATAAATAAATCAAATTTGAAAAAAGTTTGTAATGGAAATTATTCCTTGAAATTATTATTAAATTATTCCTCTATCAAAATGCTCTGATGTAATTTTTTTTGTAAAATGCCCAGGAAAAAGTTATAACGACTAAAAGAAAATTCGTTCGCAATTTTTATCTATTTTTGTTAATAACTTTGTTATTGTTAGTTCTACGACTAAAAGTTACGGTAGCAAATTTGTAGAGACTTTAATTTGCAACAAAAAATGTATTTACAAATTTTTTACAAGATGGCGGCCGATGCACAAGGGTTGCGACCCCACAAACATGGATCTAACTTTACACTAACCCCCTCTTGACATCTAAAAAATAAAATTGCGTGCTCTGACTTTTGCACGCTAAGCCCAAAAAAATTTAACATTTCAATGGACTATAGAGAAACTATTTAAGATACAATTAATAAAAATTGCATTTTGCTGAAACTTTTCTTGAAATCAAATTTGAGACATACCAACTAGTTCCTAAAATACAGGGTGTAACCTAAGTACGTTAAAATATTTAAGTGGGGTGAGTTAATTCTAAAAGAGTAAGTTTATATAAACCTTTGTTTTCGATTTTCTTAAATAACTTTTACGAAAGTTTTTTTTTTGCACAAAATTTGGTAACCAGGGGTTTTTTGAGTCGAGGAATCATAATTTAGTATTAATTTTTGTGCAACACTTAGAGGGCGCTACGTACGCTATCATTATTAATTTGCCATAACTTTTTTTTTTACAGAAGACTTCTGCCATTTTTTTATGAACCATATTTCTACAACTTTTTTAAGTAAAAAAGTTACACTTCCTTAACAACGCTAGAAGCCACCGTTTTTTGCAAATTTCCGCAAAGATGCTATTTGCTTAGGCGTTAAATGAAGTTGTTGATAATTTCATGTTCCTGGTATTTTCCAACGGGTACGGGATTCTTTGGTGAGGAGGGCAGAAGCTTGTATTAATGTCGGGGGTACCCTCTTTCAGCAGCCGTTGTAATAATGATTTTGTTTAATTTTAATTTGAACACCCTGTATCTAAGAAACGAAGGATTTCCGGATAAAGGTTTATATAAACTTTTTTTCTTAGAATTAACTCAGGAATGCCCCACTTAAATATTTTGAGGTACATACTTAGGTTACACTGTGTATAGTGATGCGTATCCAATTGTCTTTGAACATGAAACTTTATAAAAGTGTGACATATCATTACACTGTTATGATTTTTTAATATTCTTTAATTAATTTGATATGTTACAATTTAATAATTTTATGAATAATTTCAGATTCAATTATTTGTATAAATGTTTTTAATTTGATATATTACAAAGAGAGCGCCTATTAAATTTTTCAGAGGGGTGATTCTGTTCGAAGGGGAGGGTGAATTCAGCGCGAGTAATTGTTGTCCTGCCCAGTTTCCTCCTCTGTACAGTTAAATCATTGATTTGCAATAATTTACTGCAAAATTTAACAAAACATGAAACTTTACAGATATTCACAAGAAGTCCAAACTATTTTGTCAGTGTCAGTGCAGAAAAAAAATAGAGGAATAGGGAATCTAAAATTTCATGTAGGTACATACATACCCATCTATATTCTAACGCGAACAAATTCGATCAATATAAGGGAAAAGCATTTTGTAGACAAAAAATTTAAAAATTTATTAGTAATTGATAACGAGTG
Source organism: Anoplophora glabripennis (assembly GCF_000390285.2). Taxonomy (NCBI): domain Eukaryota; kingdom Metazoa; phylum Arthropoda; class Insecta; order Coleoptera; family Cerambycidae; genus Anoplophora; species Anoplophora glabripennis. The sequence continues at coordinate 98,625 of NW_019416562.1, forward strand.
AGCCAATACCATTAAAATATTTATTTCAGACCTTCGATATTTCCAGTTATAACTCACACGCTACATTTTTTAATTCAATTTTAAGGTCAAACTTTTTACACCAAATATATCCTAAAAACCAAAAGTTTTTGAGCAAAAAATGTCGCATATCTTAGATGCTCTAAGAGATAGATATAGTGAAATGGTATTAAATCCATGTCCTTGGATTATTCAAGAATAATAACGAAATATGTGTTTAAAGCCACTAGTTTGCAAGATACATTGTTTGGAATATCACATTTATTGAAATATCTCTGAGGATCTTTTACCGAGATATATGAAAATTGGGATTTATCTAGATAAAAGCAAAAATTAATTCAAATAATATCTCTGCAATGACCCTAATAAAATTATACACCTTTTTACTTAGAAATAATATTAGCAATTAATCCTACTTCTCTAATTTTCATAGTATACAGTAGTATCGAAATTTTAGGGTTCATAATGACAATACCATCCAGTATCTCCGTCAATGGTTGGCACATTTGAATGCCAATTCAATTTTTAATTTTAATTGGATGAAACATTAGCCCAAGTTTTATTAATAAGTATACGTTAAGCGTCTTCAGATGTATTAGAATAAATGTGATATTTTTTAAAAACTTGTCATATATACAGAGTGATTTACTTTGGTGAATTTTAAGGGGAGTCTTTTCTATAAAGTCTTTATCTAGGACGTTTCGTTAAAAAGTTACACGGTGTCAACAAATATTTTTAACCTTTTTAAATAATTTAAAAACTAGTAAGTGAAATAATTTGTATTAACATGTATTGTTCTAAAATTTACATGCTCCAGTAGCGGAGATACAGGGTGTAGGTGGCATATTTTTCTAATATCTAATATAGGTATAGGTTATAGGTATCTAAGCTTGAATATGCTACACTCGTTTGGTCTCCTCACTATAATTCATTTGTAAAGAATAGTGAAGCATTACAAAGAAAGTTTGTTAAATATCTAAATTTTAAAATAGATGGTGTCTTTTCACTTATTGGTTTTTCACAATCTGACTTACTAAAATCGACATTGGTTGGAAAGTCTTGCTTTAAAGCATCAGCGGTATTGTACTAATCTTCTGTAAAATTTTGAACAACCACATTGACTGTCCAGATCTTTTGTATCAAGTAATTTTTAAGTTCCAAGGGTAAATTCAAGAGGGGCAAACAGTTTTTATATTTTTTTGTATGTAGGCCTCCGTGGCTGCCTTTAATGGTTGAATGATTTCCGGACTGTCACGTCGCCGTCGTCGACTCTTGACGTTTCGAGAGACATATCGCTCTTCATATCACTTGAGAAATAATAATCTCCAACAATATATTTGCACAAGAGCCGTTTTACATGACCAGTGCCCACTATTTTAATATAAGGAATTTTATATCATCATACGTAGTAAATATATTTACATATATTTATACAGGGTGTCCCAGAATAACGTATACCACAGATTCGTAGACACAAAATAGACAGAATTAGGCTAATTCACCCATATCCGAAATCGCTTCGTTTGGCCGCTAGAAGGCCTCAAAGTTCCTGAAAATTTTTTAAATTTTGTAAATAACTCGAATACGTATTAATCAATTTTGATTATTTTTGGGGTGTGGACTTTTGTTTTCAGTCTACAAATTTTGGTGTTATACAGTGTCTTTCAAAATTTTTAACTCCTACAAAATTGATGTATGGTGATAATATCCGTTCATAACTTTTCCTCTTTCGGGCAATAGTAACGACTATTTTTTATTTGATAGGTGATATCATTTGGAAATTCTACAAGAAGCCCAAAAACTTCCAAATGGTATCACCTTTCAAATAAAAAATAGTCGTCATTATTGCCCAAAAGAGAAAAAAGTTATGAACGGATATTATCACTAATATACATCAATTTTGCAGGAGTTCTAAGTTTAAAAAACACTCTGTGTGTAGATTGAAAGCAAAAGTCCGCACCCCAAAAATAATCAAAATCTAATAATACGAATTCGAGTTATTTACAAAATTATTATTAATTAGCCTAAATCTGCCTATTTTGGGTCCACGAATCTGTGGTCTTCCGTTGTACACGTTATTCTAGGACACCCTGTATATTAGTAAGAAAATATCCTTAAGAACAAATTTAACGTTGTTACACTATTCAGAGAAAATTTTTATCACTGTCCATTAGTAGATATATCTTGTTCAAATGTATTTTTTTCAAGTAGGTGTAAGGAAAATTGCATACATAAATTTTGCATGAAAGATGCTGTTTAAGATATAAGAAAGCATTGATATTTGGCAAGAAAATGTAGTGTTGCATCAACAAATAAATTTGGCATTAAATTTTCTAAGCCCACTTCACTGGTCCTGAATTGTCCACTGTACAACAGTCACGAAGTATGATTCATCGGACAGTTTTATCTAGTGCAAATATACTGAGACAGAGATGGAAATTTCTATTACACTTGGGTAATTTGTGCCTTTTAAATGTAAACCATTACTTTACGACATGATTTTGTCATAAATTTGAAGAAATCGATACCGGTGTTGTTAAAGAGCCATTTTTTCGGTAGTAATTATTACCCAGTAACACAACTTTCATAAATAAACTGTATAGACTAAATGTTCCGTTACTTAGTAACAGGGATAATTCTTTACTCTGAATACCCGTATTAAGTACTAATATTTCAGTTAATCAAGTAAAAATATTTATTGGTTAGTATTATCCTTGACAGTGTATATAGTCAAAGGTTTCAGATGGGTTTATTACCATAATAAAAAAGTAAATAAACAAATATCTGGGTTAGAAAAGTTAAATTAGAATTATGAACGATATCGTAATCAATCTGCACAAGTGTACAGAATAATAGTATGGCGTTCCCTCCCCTACACTGACTCTGCATTCTTGACTACTATTACAGTAAAGTAAAAGAAATATATGTGTAGTATTAAAATTCACTGTTACCTGTTTAAGCAAGAAAATATCTTCTTCAGATAAATACTTAGGTACGTCGTTTCCTAAAAAATGTTGAATATTTAACTACTGATAATTGCTATTTATAATAATTCTGAGACGGAATTCAGATTAAAAATATTTATTAAATCTATCAGTATCAATACCACGAGACCAAATACAGATTAAAAAACATATTTTTCAAATCTACCACTATCAATACCACTAATTCAAAGATATTCATATTTTGGTTATTTAATAAAAAATACTTAGATTAAAAAAATGTAATTGAAACCGTACCTTTTACAAGACATCATATTTTATATTCGGGTAATCCAGCGGAATATCTGTCTGGGAAAACGTATATTATAAAATACCTACCTGTATATTTGTTTTGAACAACTTTTGATAGGAAACAAACAAGATTTCAGCTTTGAAATGCCTCTTTATGAATTGTTTTTCATATGCTCTTACTTTTATTGTTTATTAGATTAGATTATTCCATAATTCTATAAAAATGTATCTTCGGTCGTTTGGTACCTATCAAATATTTCAAATATTTTTAATATTTCCATCCTTTAGTCCGAATTGCTATTACGATGTCATAAGAATTATTAACAATAACACAACGTCACATCCAATTTTATGATAACAAGACTGATACTGTCTGATACCCATTTTGTAAAACGGAATACGTATTCACTTCAAACTATATAAAGGACATTCCATGCCCAGTCACACAGGTCGTGACCGGACCATTTTTAATTTTCCTGATTTTTTGATATTACCTATTTGGTACCCATTTAGAGAAGCTCTCATGAATTTTTTCAATTTTTTATTTAAATTACTCGAAAAGTTATGAACATTTGAATATTTTGGGTAAAAATTTTTAAATAACTGTATCCTGGCAAAAACTAAAGATATGAATTTTTTTTCATTTCGTTCGTTTTGAGATGTAGTTTTATAAAAAAAATATAAAAATATATTTTCAGTTGTTGGGATGTTTTTTTATTTTTAAACCAAATAAGTGCTTCCTGAAGGGTGGCGTTTTTTTTTAGAAAAATTTATCAAGAAGGCGTCCTTTAATATGCAAATTTATGAAAGAGGTCTTTCTTATTATTTGTTTTTCGAATAAAAAAATTTTTTTCGTTTTAATTTTTAGATAGTGTACGTACGCTATTAAACCAAATTTTTTATAGAAGTGATGAAAAATACCATATTTTTAAAACGGATTTTATTTTCTGTATTATTTCATTAAATATTCTCGCTAGTGATCCAAGTGCCAGTTAGAAGGATTTGACTTATATTTTTGACCATTTTTATTTAGTATAGTAGTATCGACATTTATACATACATAGGTAACGATAAAGTGGAAAACAGTCATTTATAATAATGCAAAATTGTAAAAACCATTTATTTCTGTAGCACATTTAAGTTTCAGTATTTGTACAACTTGAATAATTTTTTATCATTAGACTCCCATCAGTGTCTAGAATGATAATATGGAGTTTTTGAGTGCCAGTAATTCTGTTAGCGCCACTCATTTTCAAAAAGTACTTTTTGGTTTAAAAATTAAAAACACCTCAATAAACTGAAAATATATTATTTTTATATACTTTTTTTTTATAAAAATATATCAAAACGAACAAAATAAAAAAAAATTATATGATAAAAATTTGAAAAAAATCATGAAAGCTACTCTAGATGGATACTAAATAATAACAAAAAATCAGGAAAATTGAAAATGGTCCGCTCACAACTTCAGTGATTTGGCGTGGAATATCCCATAAATTAATGTCCAGATGCAGTAAATCTAAGTTTAGAGAATACGAGTAAGATATCTCGAAACAATTTTAAGATATTCTTTAATGGGGTTCTATTTCTTTTATTATTCATTTTCAGAAAAAAGTTTATATAGGTATACTTTTTTTGTATGCATGTTTATACTATCCCCTCTCAAAATATCGACCATCCTGTACATAAAAATATTTGTTTGTACCTGGCAAATTATTTTGTTATACTTACATAAAAAAAATATTAATAAAATATATAACTTGTTGTAGGTATATATATATTTTTTACCCGTTTAACTTTGTGCGCTGCTGGTTAATATGTTTACAATTAGCAGTTTTAATATTATATTAGTATATAAATTAATGAATACATAACTCAAAAATATGTAAAAAGTCAAGTATATTTTTAAAGCAAAGTTAAAAACCTTTTGAAAAAGTTGGCACTTGAAAGTTACTCTAAAAGTATTTTCAGCTGCACTTGTAAATTTAAATTTCTGTAGCACACATTATTGTTGTGCAACTTTATACCTACACAGTGAGATTTGGCAAACAGACGGGAGCAGTTTATCACAATAAAAAAAGAACATAATTACAATATATTTTATTTATGAAGTTTCACATTTTTGGCATCATTAAAAAAATAGGTGTTTAAAAATTTTCAGTTTGCTGATAATGACAAAGACAGTAAGCATATTTCATAAAAGGTAACTCTAAAACTACATAAACAATAGAGTAGGCCATGCCTACACAAGACGGGACGAAATCCTTCTCTCACTCCCTACGCGGTAAATGGAATGGTTTTACGACACTTTGGTGACACGTTCTCTTTCCGACAACATAAATAATTTAAGTAAAACAACTTGCAGGCACGATCTTATTAAAATAATTTTTATACAAATTAATATCTACAAGGGACGATGGTTCACTCTAGAACGGTGTGCACAGAACTAACAGGGTGAAAACTAACGCAGAGCTGAGGACCTTTGCAGCGCTCGAGTTCTTTTGGGTGTTCTTCTCAGCTCCAGGAGCAGGAGCAGGAGCATCAGCAGGGGTGTCGTTCTTAACTTCGTTCACGTTGTGCACCAACCCTGGTATCGTCGTGCTGGGTTGCGAGGGAAATCTAGTGGGTACAACGGTCGAAGTCGTAGTTTCCTCAACTTTTTCCGCGACAGTCGTTATTTCCTGCGCCAACACTACGCACAGCACACTGAGAACAACGAAGAGGACCGTTAACTTTCCCATAATGACGGACAAAAGGCGACTCTGAAAGCCGGCCGGTACAGCGTACAATCTCGACTGAACTATAACTAAACGACACTCGATTGGACACCTGGCCAACTCCGCTGCAGCGTAAACGAACACTGGCCGAAGAACTGGTATGCGTTCGTCGAGTCGATTCGCAAAACAATAAAGTACTGTGGGTTGTTGCCTAGTGAGGTGAGTCATGTTATTGCTCAACGGAAAAAGCATTAAGCCCGGTAGTGTCGAGAAGGGTCGTGCCAGGGGCGGGGATCACAGTGAAGGAAGAGGCTCGGAAACTGTAAAGAAATAACAGTGCCCCGTTTTGACAAAAAAAAAAACAGAAATTTCACTTTTAGACGTATTTTAGACGTTTATATAGAACACTCATAGTTTTACAGTAATAGGTATGTCTAATGTTTGAATACTCTAACTTATCACTAGAGATCGGAAATGTTAGGGCGGCTGCCTTGTGGTACAGGGTTGGCTGTGAGCCGGGTTCTCTTTTATGCAATTTTCAAAGTAAAGTTACACAACCGTTGCCTTCGTATAAGTTATAACTGCACTCTTTACATTATCAGAATACCTATGTATATGTAATCATATGTAAGTATTTGCATAATCGTATGAAACAAAACGGGGCAGTGTCTATATTTCTACATTAAACGCTTCACACGCTTACCATAAAATATATAAAGTCCGTACAATATTTGTTGAGATGGATCTCCAAGAAGAGAATAAGCCAATAAGGTTTTGTTATCGGAACTACTTTAACAATTTACCGCGGCAGGGCGTACTTTGAAATTCTCCACGTTATTTTCAGAATATTCAAATATATAAACACGATACTCTTCGACTAGGAATTAAAATCCCTTCTTTTATTTTTCACCTCCTTCATTTTAATAAGAAATTAATTGAAAATGCACAGAACAATACACTTACGAAGAAACACGTCTTAGTACCTGCAAAACACAGTATGCAGTGTAAGCTGCTACGGTGAACGCCACGCCGCCATTGTCTTTCTACCTCGTATGTCGCACGCACTTAATTTCAAGAGGTCTCCTTGGAATTCTATCTCAATAAATATCGTACCTATACTGTAGGTATAATACGTAATAATAAGTACCAGCAAAAGTTAACATAATAATAATTTTTTACCCATAAGGAAAACGATTTAGAAAATAATTAACAGTTATCTTGTGTTTTGCGGTTAATCGTCTCTGGTGATCTATAGGTAAATACCCATTTCAAAAACGAAAATGACCCTTTAACATTTACTGTGGTCACAGACACACATCTACAATAGTCAAAGTTTTTAATATATGCTATTTTTACTAATGGTGGCGAAGCATTAACTACTTTCCATTTTAGTAATCCCATTATCCGCGTCATTTCACAATAACATGTACATGTCTGCCTCTGATCTCAAGCTTTGCATCGATCAATTTATTCGATATGTATCGAGCGACACCCTAATGCCTGCCCTGTCGATCTAGCGTGCCGGTGAACAAACCCGATTTTTTTCCTGAGACGTTGGCCGTGCATTTCATTGTCGTTGTATGACACATGTTTTTTGGTAGTTTTTGGTAGTCATTAGTATTGTGTATTGTGAGCATAGAGCGGCACACGGTTTGACCACATTAAGCCCTTGTCACTACCAAACATTCATCAAGCACAAATATTTGCAGATTATTTAGCTAAAATAAATATATAATGTATTTCTGAAATAAGCGCATTTCTTTAAATTGGTAATAGAACTAATTATTTCGACCCACGTCCATATGAAACCATTTGCTTAAAATATTTTTTTCTGTTACCCCTTAAAGGAAATCACTTATTTCAGAGACACTCTGTATAGCGCCAAGTCGTTGTTGCAAGTGCCGCCTATATTTTATTGGTTTGCCTTTGTATAGCTTTCGTAAATATTTATCCACTGAAGCAGTAGCGGTAATCGGGGCGGTTTTATTGAACATTCTCAAAATAAAATAACAAATACCTACTAAACGAGCTTACGTGCCTTTATTTTGCTAAAATATTCGATCGCATTATCAAAATTTACTTTCCTGTCCTTTTCAATAGACAAAATGGAAAGATTGCTTAGTCGCGCTTGGCTCGTTGTGGATCTTAAGCAAGATTTTATCAACTTCAATTTTGAAAATTTTCATTCACACGAAGCTACACAGCACTAGACTCGGAACAGACTCAAAATAGCCTCATTTTACAATGAATCTCAGAAGCTCCAAGGTAGTCCACTGGACCGCTTCTTGGGAAGAAATGCTAGCGGCTTCCAAGTGGAGCCTCAGTCATAAAATTTCGAAAATTACTATACCAAAAAGTTCTTCTTCTGTGGACGTAAGCAGAGTTTTAGGCTGAACAACACCAAATGTTATGAAAATGTCATCCGTTGCCTATAACGATGGTCTAGTTCTTCGTAAAATCTATCAAAATATTCTAACATAGCTCTCTGCAGCTCTTCTGGCAATGTTAGTCCTGCGTCTTAGGCCATTTTTCCTCGCATACGTTTTTGGAATCTCCTACTTCCTTTTCTTTCAATTGAAATATCCAAGTTCTCACATTTTTCAGTTGCGTAGGAAATAGCTCTTTCCATTATTTGGACACGTTAGCTTTAAAGAAAAATTTTTAGGACTTTGATTTTTATCTCACACTTTTCCAACGATAGTTTATCTTCTGGTTATCTCCTTCTAGGACTTCATACCAAAAAGAAAGATAACATAAAAAAAGTCCACAAAGCTGGTAAAAGTGCGGATGCTGCTTCTCTTTCATCGACGTTTTCTCTGCTGCTGCTGTGATCACATATCTCTGCGCGTGTTGATATAAGTTTCTCACAAGGAAATTTTAATTGTCTACCAACTAAGCAGCACGAGTGAGTTGTCACCCCTTTGCTTGGCACCCGGGGCGGACCGCCCCACCGTCCCCCCTTTACGCCGCCACTTCACTGAAGACATGTTTTCAAATGTATCGATATACATTATCCACACGATACGGCATTTGTTTATGTTTACGAAATATTTCAATTATATTTATTCGATAAGAAACTTCTGTTGATAATTTGCAGAATAGGAAAATCTGAGGGTGGCTGTTATTTTTGGCTAAAATGTTATTAAAATACTCTAATAATTTTCATCATGGATTATAAATCTCTGAACTTTAGAATTTATTTCGTGTTTATTATACAGGGTGATTCAGAACTTATCCAAAAAAAAAATTCTGGATGTACAGGGGACCCTTACAAATACAATTTTGTAAAGAAAAAAATCAAAAAGGGCAGTTCGAAAATGATTTAAAAATACACTTCTGCACGGCACTGGTAACTGGTCCACTGTAAAACCTGACTAGCACAATGCGACCGGCATGGCGGTGTGATAAAAACGGACAAAAACTTTCGCAAGGAAAGAAATATGTAAATACAATTTTATCGCACCTATTTTATATCGGCAAATTCAACTGCTTTTGCCTTTATTAATTAATAAAATTAATTTGTGTTTTTAAATAATAAAATCATTTGACATACCCGATGTTACAACAACTGATCAATATTTTATCCACCAATGTGTAAACACATTTGGGTCCGTTGTACACAGTTTCTACGAACTAACACAAATGTTGTCTTGTTCACCATAACACAAATGCTTCACCATAAATTATCCATCAACTCCGAGTACACGCAAACCATTTTTGACACTAACTACCCATTTTTGACACTAACGACTAAAACACCACAGATAACAGGTAAATATCGCAACGACGATTGCAAAATCCCAATTCAGTATTCGGAGTCGCTGAGACCACGTGGCGAATGACGCTAGAGACTACAGTTGTCCAGCTATGTACTGGTTGAATGTACTATAACTTCAATATTTTTTTCTCGCAAACTATAAGGATTTTACAAAAACTTTTCTTTACAATATTGATTCCATTTCTCATGCTGCATCTATTCCCAAATTTTTTTGGATAAGTTGTGAATCACCCTGTATGTAATATCTTCAAATTTTGTGGTAATTAAAAAATTTAAAAAGAAAAACCCACCCCCTCAAAAATTATGAGTACCTACATTTGTGTAATTTTTTCGATTTCTGTAAATGATGTTCACCGATGTCTACAGGGTGATTCAAAAAACCGCTGACAGACTTCTAGGGTAAGTAATACATGAAAAATTAAGACGAAAAGTCATAATAAACATAGGGTCGCAAATGCCTCCTTAACGAGATACAGGGCGTCAAAGTTTCTGTAAAACTAAAGCGTAAAAATGACAAAAAGAAGCTTATAATCTAGTTTACTTAACTCACTTGTACACATTGACATTAGTGACAGGCGATGTTTAATTTTATTTTGAATAGCACAAGCCTACTATGCGAAACTAAAATGAATGAAAATAAAATTGGATTTACAAATTTTCTACAAAGGTGTTTCTCTTAAAAATGGTTGCTTTAATCCAAATTTTGCAAGAGACCAATTCGATAGACAATTGAACACTTTACACGAAAATAGTGCCCGTTTGACAAAATTAGCAGTGGCGTAGAAAATATTTTTAAAAAAGGGTCACGTTGACCCCGTCTCTACGACACTGCTGCTCATAAAATTTTAAGCAGTACATCAAACATTGGTCTTAAGGTGCTAACTACGCATAGCAAATTTTTTGAAATAGAAATGTACAGGCATTTTGGAATTATTGCAGACAATGTTCTATTTTACAAAAACTTTGACACCCTGTATCTCGTTAAGGAGGCATTTGCGACCCTATGTTTATTAAAACTTTTTGTCTTAATTTTTTATGTATTATCTACCCTAGAAGTCTGTCAGCGGTTTTTTGAATCACCCTGTATAAGCATCAACTTATTTTCAAGTTTTCACTCCCTAATCTTAATATCATCAATATTACCTACTATGCGAGAAAAAACTTTCCAATAAGTTCACTAAAATGAAGCATACGTAGAGTTTATAGTAAAATTGATAGTGTTTATAAATGTTTAGTTCAGGGAACAGTGTAAACATAATTTTAAATATAACGAAAACACGGAAAAAGTTGACAAAAGAAATACATAACTTCCATGTCAGTAAATACCTATATACAATATATTTATCTACAACTAAATTATTCTAAAAGCAAAATTATATTGCGTTCAGTTGTATCATTAAGGGTAATGGTTGTATTATCGGCTATTTTTAGAAAAAAAAAATAATAACTTGTAATATAAATAGAGCCGCAGAGAGAAATTTACTCTGTTCCACACTTAAAAAGTACATTTTTATTTAATAAAAAAGTCATAAAACATCAAATATTTATCATTTTTGTAATATGTCATTTTCCTTTATCATCGCATTATTATGAGAATTAAAACAATGCATTATAAACACAGTAATGTAATACGTCGAGGCGAAAATCGAAACGAGACATATTTTCCACTTCTACTTCTACTTCTACTTCTACTTCTACTTCTACTTTTACTCCGTCTGAACAATCGCGTTTCTTAACATTTCAATACAAAACAGTAACTATTATAAATAGGCGACTACAATTTATTTTGCACTACTTGTAAATTGAAAGTGCCAATATTGCAGTGAGTTAAATTTATGCCAGATCCAATGTTGTCAGTTATCGTAGCTTTTAGTTCTGTGTGTTAAATGAGGCTGCTGCTATAACTGTTTAAGTTTACTGAGCACGTTGTATTATAGGAAAGTTCCGTAGGGTCTGCTGAAGATGGTAACAATTTATTTGCGATTAAAATTTTATTTTGCATATAATCTTCTTTATATGTCTACGCTACCGTAGTAGAACGCCTTCCCCCATGTCGTTTAATGGTGGTAATATCGGCTCCAGCGTCAGCTAACAGAGTATCGGAAGAACGTCTAAAGCAATGCCTTGTATAAGTTTCCGAATGAGGCAAATTGAAATAAGTTGCTATTTCGTTTGGTATATTTCTTAATTTATTGACGCCAACCAGTTGGTTAACACATTTTTCCCTGACATACTTCACAAGAAATCTTCAACTTGTAGTAACTGCCGGAGATAAGCACAGTATTTGCAGTATATCTGAAGTATTTGGCCTGGACGTAAAATCACAAAACATCTCGGAGTATGAGTTTTGGAATTGGGAATTCTTATAATAGTAATTGAATATTTGTCTTCTGTATCATCCATCGTTATCTTTAGTAGCTCATCTCTTCTCAAAGCTCCACAAACACCAATTATTAAAATGACCTGAAAAGTTGTCCAAAATTAGTAAAATCGATCGAATTATATTAATTTGAATTGCCTTTTCTAGCAGAAATCTATTATCAGGTGCTTCTTGTAAAAATCTCTCAATTTCCTCTTTCGTTAGAATTCTGGATTTTTTCGGACGGTATCCAACTGATTTGGTTTTCAAATGGTATTAGTTTTAGAAATTGTCTGATATTTACATTTTTTTGCATTCAATGTACTTTTTAAGATTATACTGACCATAAGGTCGAAGGTTTAATTTGATTCATTTTATGATCGAAATATATGCCAGTAATACCACTTCGGACACTTGAATTTTCTTCGCACTACATCACCTTTTGAAATCGTTGTGGGCAATCTCGAGCCGTCTCGACGATTTTTTGGGGATTAATTGTGAAACAGCACTATGTGCTGCTTCCAATACTTCCCCTCGTAAATGCCCGTCTTCACTTTTCGAACTCATTTTTAATTAAGCACTCTTAGAATATGAATTGCAATATATAATTCTGGAAAGACAACTAATTTTTATTGCTTATTAGGTTCATACGATTTCAAATGTAAATTAAATTGTTGAATATAACACAATTGTCTTATTTTATTGCAGTTTTCGAAAAAATATTGTTTGCATCTCGAACGCGAAATGCTTTTACGTTCTCGAATGGATATTTTGCCTCCCTAAGCTCGGCAAAATAACTTCCATTCTTGAAAACAAAAGTACCATTTCGCGTTCTAGATACAAAAGTAACTATTTTGTTATAGCGACTTTTCAACCTTCATATAATGGTGAAGATTCATTTGTTGCTTGTATGTGTATTTGTTACGTTACATCATCTATGTTGTATTTATTTGGAATAAATATTCTCGGGCCTATAAGTACAGATTTTTTGGGCGTTAATAAAAATAGTATAGTAGAGATGTTTTAAAATCTTATGAGCTTTGACCTTCATATGCGCAGAAACATAATTCCGACCGTCGCCTAAATTATTCTACGTCCTAGAGACGTTACACCTATTATTCACAGTCTCTCTCGAGCTCTAGCGTAAACAAGCCTTTGATCCGATTACAAATAGCATAATAAAATGCCCTATTCTTTATTATTTTAATTTAAACAATAAAAATATATATAACGAACGTTCGCCAGTTGAATTTATTGATGCCCGAGCGCCTTAATTCATTTCTAGTTGTAATGAGGCACGTGGTCTAATTCTGAGTCAATGTTTTCATAACATCTCATATTTCATGAGATATTAAAAGATCTCTACACACATGTTTAATGAATACTATGCGTGTGTTTGTAAATTCATCAAAATGATGCACTGCCACCAATTGGTGAGACAAACGTATATGAAAATGCATAAAAAATCTACATGATGAAAGTTACATGTGTTCTTAAATTCATCATTTAGTCATCCTGAACCATCACCGAAGATGGATTTGGTTGATGATTAGTAAACAAGTGGCAAATGTTGACAGTAAAATGAAAGAAAAATATGTTAAATATTCGGTTACATATTCATTTACAAACTCAAATTTGATGTAATGTACTTGTCGGAATTATGTTTCTGTAATAATGATTCGACCTGTCATGGCTTTCACACACAGAATAACGCCCGTTTTCATCAGATGATGTGTCTTCTCATGAACTGCTGTTACTACTTTCACTATTGACTAAAATTCGTAGTTCCTTGATAACTATTTATTTGTCAAAAAACAGTTCTCAGTCGATACATCCCTAATTACTTTCTTTGTTCCTTTGTATCAGCCATGATCGGCTATCAGCTATATTAACCCTTACTAATACTTTGATCTTTTAAATATTTGCATTGAACAAATACAGAAACAAATTAACAGATAACAGATAACGTCCAACTCAAAAATATCAAAACTGCCAAAAGAGCTACGCTATATCCATCACGATTTCTTGTCAGCAATTAATTTATCACAATTTCTAACAAGTGATAGCACCACACTAAATCGATTGATTTACGTACACGTGATACAATGTTTCAGATTGTTTTTTGTTGTTTTTTATTTTATTTTATGTTGATGACATTTATTACACTGATAAACAATATACTAATCAGAAAGCCGCCACCCCTGTACTATCCAGGATATTATTCAGGAACGCCTACTGCCAGATGGTACCTTTCATTGTTATTATCTGCTGTCTTGCTGTAATATTTGCATCATGTTTCTGAATGAATATTTTTGCATCTATTACTATTAATTATTACGTAAAGATTAAATTATATGTCTAACGTTCGTCATTTGATTGTATTGTATTTTAAAAATAAAACCTCGTAGAAACTTATACTGAAATGTAGCTTTCCATGATACAGGGTGTTAAAATTTTTTTTTCAATTTTACCGATGTGGTTTCTAATTGGAATCATTTTTTCTCAACTGGGAACTGATGTACACATTATTATGATAAAAACACACATGACAGTGGTTTCAACAATTTTTACGTATGTTTTTATCCACGTCCAATATCGAATATCTTGGTAAAATGTGAGAGAGAAAATGAGTTTATGAGGAAAACTTGATTTTATTATAAAAACACGTGTCAGAACTAACGTGACTTTTTGAAATTTGCTTTGTATTCATCAATTAATAATAATCAAATACTGGCTATATTTACTGTATAAAAATTGTTACTCTTTTAGATGAGTCTATGTTAAAACACGAGGTTTGATCAAAAGTAACGGGAATTTCGAGTATCTTTTTGAGTTTGGGAAATAGGAAAAAGTTACAGGGGTCATGTCCGGAGAATAAGGTTGGATAAGCAAAGTGGTATGTGCCGGTGCGTTGTTGTGCAAAATCCACTAGTTGTCACTCGCGTTCTTGTCGTTTTCTCCTGATTGCTTCACACAAATTGAGCAAAATTTGTAGTTAGTACTCCTTGTTAACAGTACGACCGGGCACTCCGGGCAGTAAAATTTTTGATGAACTATTCCATTGTAGTCGAAGAAAACGATTAAAAGGACTTTCACATTTGACCAGTTCTCGCCTCATCTTCAGTATCTTCTTGGCCGTCCTGAAAACATTTGTACCATTGATAAATTCGTGGTTGTGACATAGTATCGTCGCCAAGGCATTCTTTAACAATTTGAACGCTTCACTGCACTTAATTCCGTTTTTAACACAAAATTTCAGACAAACTCTCTGACCTGACATTCGCCACATAAAAATCGCCAAAACACTGAGGTTAGTCTTACTTGTTCGTTCCCTAAACACAAACTAAGCGTGGCAGCTGCCTGAAATTTGACAGGTGCGTCACTGACAGTGCTACCAATACATAAAAAAAGATACAATACTTTCTTATCAAACCTCGTATAAACATATCCCAAAATGTATCTCCTACAATTAGTTGGTTTTTAGTGTTATTATTAAATAAAATAGCGTTTTCTTCTTCAATTAAGATCCAAAATATCAAAACACATCTAGTACTAAAGTAAAATTACATAAAACTTAAAATAAAATAAAATGTAGGTTCTTTGGCACGCCACTGGTAGTACGATCAAATGTGACTAAAAAATGTTTCAACGGAGATATTTGCATAAATAACAAAAAGTTGTGAAACTGAAATCTACTCGTTTTTTGATTATTTAAAAAAATTATAATCTATCTCAGAAACGGGAGATTTTAGAGTACAGGGTGATTCACTATATTTTGACCACCCATTTAACTTTTTTTTTTTAAGAGTTATGTAAAATGTAAAATACAAAAGTTGCAGGAATTTTTATGAATGTTTAGAAAATGATATTTGAGAAACAAATGAAGCCCAAATAAAACGGCCGCGGATGTTAACTTTGTTAATTTAAATCGAACACCCTGTATATTTTTACATATTTGTATAGAACGTTCCCTGTCGAGCATAGTCATATAGAGTTTGTTGGGTCCATCTCTAACAATAAGCGAAATACTATTAAAAAAGAAAATAATGTTTTTTATTAAGAAAATAAAATATCTTGTAATTGTTAGACCTCTTTCTCGCATTTCTGCCTTTTTTCCAATTACGTAAGGATTTACGGATTCAGTTGTAATATATTTTGACATCGGACATTAATACGATCCAAAATGCGTATAGGTATTTTAACCAAATCTCACTAATTAGGCCGTGCGAGGCTTGATTACTTATGGACAATGTTATATGGTAGGTCGTGGCAGTGACAGGTAGTAATGTCATGATAACATTGTTATTGATTGACAGTTTGTATTATTATTTAATAATTAAAATAGATTGCATAGAAGTAGAAAACTGAAATATTATTAGGAATTAAAGTAGAGTGTGGAGAAGATCTTTACTCTATTTTAATTCCTATATTTCAATTTTCTACTTCTATGTAGTCTATTTTAATTATTAAATAATAATACAAACTGTCAATCAATAACAATGTTATCATGACATTATCTGTCATTGGCACGGCCTACCACATAACATTGTCCATGAGTAATTAGGCCTCTCACGGCCTAATTAGTGAGATTTAGTTAGAATACCTGTACGCATTTTGGACCATATTAATGTCCGGTATGTCAAAATATGTTACAACTAAATCTGTAAATCCTTATGTAATTGGAAAAAAGGCAGAAATGCCTGAAAGAGGTCTAACAATTTCAAAAAATCTTATTTTCTTAATAAAAAACTTTCTTTTCTTTTTTTAATAGTTTCTCGCTTATAGTTAGAGATGGACCCAACAAGCCCTATATGACTGCTCGACAGGGAACGTTCTGTCCAAATATGTAAAAATATGCAGGGTGTTCCATTTAAATTAACAAAGTTAACATCCGCGGCCATTTTGTTTGGACTTCATTTGTTTCTCAAATATCATTTTCGAAAAATTCATAAAAAATCGTGCAACTTTTGTATTTTACATTTTTGTATAACTCTATAAACAAAAAAAATTAATGGGGAGTCAAAATATAGTAAATCACCTTGTACATGTTTGTATGATTTTTTTCTTAAAATGACCTGCTTCAATATTTCATATCATTTAGAAAATATGCAATATTACACGTAAACTAATTTTATATAATATTGTGTTATACTTTGATTATATCTGGACTGATTTTTCTCACAGTAGTGCTACTGTAATAATAGGCTTGTCATTCCTTTCGATTATCCGTTACAACGACGGCCTTTTCCAGTAGTTTGCAGCCTTATTACAATAGGGCAATTATCACGCCTAAAAAAGTTACTATTATTCTTTCCACGGCTCATCATCTGAATTGTCGTTAGCCGAGAGCTTCATTGTGACTATTTGGATACCGTTAGCCATGCAACGACCGTCTTTGTTTTTCTATAATAAGTTCTGGGAATCAAGAGGTAAACGACGAAGGTAACAAGAGTTCAAGTATTTTGACGAAAATAATTCATTTTTTAACTACTCCAATGCCGTTTTCTGAATGACATAGCAAATTGTAAAATGATTGTTTAGTGCACTGTAATAACAAGTCAACAGTCAACTCGAAAACATTTGAAGCTCGATGAATCATTCCGTTCATTAATAAGTGAACAAGCCGTAACTAGCATTTAATTTCCATTGTACAATACTGAAAATAAACGTGCTTATGGAAGAAACTTCACCCTGTATAGATTTAAGAGAAATACACTATTACAAATAATTTATTGCGGAGTTATATTTCCCAGTACATTTGTAGGGTCAGCCTTATTACAAACTTTGGCAATAAAGTAGGTATATATAGTTTATAGAAAAAAAATCTATAGATAAAATGGCATAGGATCTAGGTGCATGTTTACTTATCATTATGAAAATTGTTAATCTTACTCATATATTTGGAAAAATTAGACCATTTAATTAAACAGTGTAAATATTATTGTTGTCAGGTATTTTTTATGTTGTTATAAAGAGTCTGGGTATGTAATGTAACAGTTAGTTTGTAAAATGCTAGAATGTTATGTGCATAAAAACAATATTTTCAGTAAAAATAATATTTGTTTAGTATATATTTCAGGAATTTGGCCTAATACTGGACTGACTAATATTGGATTGGATGCGATTGGTTTAGTTATAATATATATACTGATACAGGGTGGTTACTTTTAAGGTGTACTCCATTAGTATCTCCTGAACTAGAAAATTTACATAAATTACAAAATAGTTGCATAAGAAATTGGAGATAAGTTGCACTGTTTCTGAAATAAGCCGAAAAACAGAAAGCTGTTTTTATTCCTTCCAAAATCTTTTCTTATTGAAAGTAGAGTAACGAAAATTGGCATCTTCCAGGACTCTTAGATCCTTTTGTTTTCTTAGCCAACTTTTGATTTTCTTATGGACGTCATATTGGATTTTTGTACCATTAATAAATAATAATTGGGTGAAGAGATTTTATTTAGGAACAAAAAATAACAATTTTATGATTCATTTAATTCGATTGTAGTACTCAAGAAAAAACAAATGGAAATGTTTAAATTTCTGTTTAAAAGTAAACAAACCATTATTTACAGATGTAAATAAGTACTCAAATATTTTTATTATGTGTTTGTAATGACACAATATTCAATAAGTGAAAAGACAGATATGTACCTGCAATGTGTAGGTACATGCAATGTAATAGATATTCAGTGGCTGCGTCACAGATGCATCCCGAGAGAGTGCAACCAAATATCCAACGTTTGTACAAGCGATTACAACAATATAGTACCTACTTAAAAAATAAATCATGTTGGTAATGGAACCGCAAATGAAATTAACGTCTTGGCACAAATTAACATAAATCCAGAAATATTCCAAAGACAAGTGGCAATAGAGTTGCTCAAAAAAAAAGTTGAGAAAATACTGCAGATCCACAATCCACATTGTCCTCTTAAAATATTATGTACTGATGATTTACAAATAACAGAAAAAACACTTTTACATTATGAAAACTTACCTTCAATACAAGTAAAGCCTGAAATTCGGTTTTCTGTAAATGTTTGATGTGACCTTTTATCATATTTTAAATTTCTACGAAAAGATTTTGAAAGAATTTTAGATAAGTTGTCTCTTGACAAATTAAGAAACTTAAAATTGTTGCAGCAAGATGGGGCTGGTCCTCATAATGCCAGAATTGTTAAACAAATTTTGGATAAAAGTTTTGACAGTTTCTGGAGTGGAATTAATGGTCCTATCTCTGGTGACCAAAGTCGCTTTATTTAATTTCCTTGAATTATTTTCTCTGGGAATTTGTAAGGAATATAGTTTATGACAGACTACAATCTATCGAACAATTGATTGAATAATAAAAGTGCTTCAATCAATTCCACCGGAAACAAATCAAAAGTTCCTAAGAAACATACTCGCTGAATACTTCTTTGCATCGAACACAGAGGGAACAATTTGATCAATTTATATAATTTGTATTTGTTGGTTTCTTGCTAATAAATTATTGTCAATTTTTCATAATAAATCGTAAGAGTGTCTAACTTTTCAGTTACTAAATTTTGTGTTAATACGAATAAATACTGAAAACACTTGAGTACTTACAACAGTAAACAGATATTTCAAAATGTTTGTTTGTTTTTAATGACTGCTACAATCTAATTATAATTAAATAAATCATAGAATTATTCTTTTTTTTCTCTTAATAAAATCCCCTCACTCAAGTATTATAGGTATATCGTTGAACTCGAAATTTAATGCTTCATTTAATGGTGGAAAAATCCAATATGGCGTCCATAAGAAAATCAAACGTTGGTTATGAAAATATAAAGATCTCAAGGCTTAGAAAATGTTTTAATTTTCAACCGATAAAGTATATCGTCTTATATACACATACCGATTTTCATTACTCTGCTTTCAATTATAAAAAAGATATGGAAGAAATAAGAAAAGTCAAGTTTTCTCAGTTTATTTCAGGAACGATGCAATATATCTCTAATTTCTTTTCATAATAGGAAATGTCATGAAAATATGCAACTTTATTGTAATTTAACCAACCCTGTAAATCTTCTATACACGCAAAAAAAGATATTCTTAAATGAAGAATGGTATGTTTATATATACGCAAAGAAATATATTCTTGATGCTAATACTAAATAAAATTTCTTCACTTCAGTGAACGTTTTCTTGATGGAAGAAATTTTATTTAGTTTATGATTGAATCAAGATTGCATCAAGAATATATTTCTTTGCGTATATATAAATACCTATACCATTCTGATTTAAAAATTTTTTTTGCGTGAGTTCAGACTATACTAACACCTTAAAAGTGACCACCCTGTATATAAAAATCACTACTTTATTGTTGTACTACTGCACATTTGTGTATTGTTCTTAGCATCTGTTATTTATGTATTGATCAAATGAAATAAAAATACCAGCTGTAATATAAAGCACTTGTTTGACCTCTATTTTTATTTTCCATTGTAAAAACAGAATGCATTCCTGTCCAATCATCGTATTCCAGAAATGTTGAAGCCTATAATTTAATTATATTTAAAGGATCTCAGCAAGACAAATTGCACAGTATAGTTTTTGTCTTATTGCTGTAAATTTATGTTGGTGCTAATAAAAACTTATAACATCCAAAATTTTATTCAGCAGAGCTTATTGTTATATTTAATAGTTAAAATAATTTATTTTGCAAACTTGCTATTTAAATGTATAATAGGTACTGGCAATTAACTTACAAGTGAAAATACATATCAGTTTCCTACAAAAGTAATCTATTTTGATTTAAAAATAGGTACCTACCAATAAATAAATTTGATAAATGTATATGCCATAGTTTACTGTAACCTTCTCCTGGTGCATTAAATTGCTTTTGGAGTATCCACCTATTGTTAAATATATAACAAGAACTCGATAATAGACCGCATGGGTTACAAAGTTCGTTCCTGAAACTCCAAACTAGTCTAGTCACTATTCAAATGCGTTTTTTATACCTGCCTACTTTCTCATTCCTATCTCCATCCATTCGAGCAATTATCTACCTGAGGAAATTATCAACATGTAAAACTTATGAATACCAGCAAGCTGTTTCTGGGAATATGATCACAAATGGAGATTGTCCGTTATGAAATAATGGCGAGCCAGATAACGAAATAAAAACTGAGGATTTTAATTAGTAAAATGAAAAAAAAAACACAGAATTTAACAATGATTTCATGACAAACTCTGCGACTTGAGTAATTCCATTATTCAAAATCAGCAAAAAAAGAACAGTGACATTTATTTGAATGAAATAGAAATAATAATATTGATATTATCACTGGGTTACGTTTCTATGGGGTAGGTCGTTTCTTTTTACAGATTTATATAATTTTCAACGGGTTTTTCCGAAAAATGCATGGCGCACGAATAAAGGTACAACAATCATTACAATGTTGGAAGCACCTTTTTCGAGAATCCATAGCTATGAGTCAATAATTACTTTTCTCAATCTAATTTAAGTAAAAAGAATTCTTATAACATATGACATCTCTAGACTGCAGGGTCTCATAAACGAGGTTTTCTTTCTAATTTTGATTATTAGTATTTCATTAAAAGTCATGTTTAGGGTATTCCTGGGGAAGTGAGATCCATATTATTTTGGAAAAAATATGTACGACACTGTTTTCGTCATTTTTAAAATCCTTCTTCGTTGTCGAACAAAATATGTATTTTTATATTTTCTCATTTGATAATTTAAGAGAAAAATGTCGTTTTATTAATAATAGGCTGGAGCTTGACATTTATATCAATAGTTTCGTTAAGAAATTAAAAAATTAACATAAGTATTTATGTAAAATTGAAATTTTAATTAATATTTCGTTTAACAATAATTTTTGTGACATTTTTGTAAATTAAAAAAAAAATAGTATAAAAGATGCATTTTTTCAGCGGTTCCGGGGGTTACGAATTCGTAAATATGCCCATTGTTATTTTTTTTGTCGAGCTACCCCAGTTTAAAAAAAAAAGAAGTTTCTACGATGAATAGAAGCCGAGATATTACAAAATTTTACAGCGCGCATCAATTTGAACTTTGGATTTCATTTTTCTCGCGCGCGCGACTCGCTTGGACGAGCTTCTCCCACCACCACGCCGGACATTTTACTTAGCAAGCACCTTCCCTTTTAAAGGGCTCGTGAGTAATTAATTTTCCACATTTTTCAATGCAATTCACGGGAAATCGTAGTTTACGTCCTAAACTTTATTTTGCGAAAAATTCAAGGTCTTAATGTTTATAAACAATTGCGCTACGATTTAAAAAAAATATCTTATCTTGGCTCCTGTAGGTCGTAGAGGGAGCTTTTTTTTAATTTGTATTTTTTTGTCAGCTATCCATGGCATCTATTTGGGGTGAGGTAGCATAAATAGCAACAATTTTTTTAATGCACAATTTGAGAATGTTTTGTCAAAAAACGGTGATATTTTTTAATAGGTCGCTTAATTACGTCTTTAAGATTACAATGACGCTTTCAGAATCATGTTTGGTTGAAAATTAACGCCTGTACAGAGGCTTAAAGTTCATAACTTTTGCAGCCTCCGTTATAAACAAATTGAATTGTGCGAAAACTATTGCACCTACAGCGCCCACTTTTGGCACACTTTTAAAATATGACAAAACCCTCAACTTGTCATAGGTTTTATAAAATTTTAACAATAAATGCGATAGTTATAAACAAATTATAAAGTGGGCACTTTCCTTGTTTTTTTTTGCAATAACTTTTTTGTTTATTAACCGATTTTAATTTAACAAGTTTCATTTTATAGATAATTTTATTCCCTATAAGCTATCTGTGAGTCACTTTTCGCTAAAATTGATGGTTTTCCCTGCAAAGTGAAAAAACTGTTTTCCTCACTTATTTGTTTAAATAGAAAAGTTAGCTAATAAAAGTTTTTGACTCACGAGATGAGAGATGTCTTGTATTACGTTTCTTTAGTCAATTTTACAACAATATCGCGGATAGGCGTCAAAGTAACCAATGATCTTGTGAGTAATTTTAAATAAAATTTTTATGAGTGTATACCTAAATGTTTTTTTTTGTCCACACTTGTATGTATTATTGGGTATTCAAGGAAAATGACTCATCTTTATGAGTATTCACTATTACGTTGCTAGTAATTAATATTTCTAACAAGAGGGACGGGATTCCACCTATGTTAAATGAAATATCATTTTAAAACATTTTATGCAAGACGTTTGACGTCACAGACTATTAAAAGGCGAACAACCTTTTGCTTGTGGGAGAATCGACACTTCGATAACATCGCGAGTTTTTGGCCAGCGCTGTTCTTTGTTTAGGCGGCAGGTCCGGCAGGTACTGTTTGTCAATAAGTTTCAAATAAGGTTGTTATTGTACACCTATGGGTATAAAGTAAAAAAAAAGACGTGGAGGTGCAGTGTATCCTTTCTAACCGTACCATGTTTTTTGCGATTTCAAAATGTGTATTGATTTCTTTTTAAGAAACCCAGTAAATAGTTTTATTTTGTGGTATTCTCTTTAAGGCAAAATATAGAAAACATGGATACAAAATATTTAAATAATGGTTCTCTTAAATAATAGTTCTGTTATTGTAAGTATTAGACACATCAGCCGAAGCATGGGCCTTTCGTTTGATTCTAAAAAAAAACAAAAGATGGCGACTTCAACAACTTACCGATATGAAAAAGATGATATTACTGGATCTTTTTTTTGTGGAGTGGGCACCTGCCCCCCTAGCCCATAAAAATAAGTCTCAGTTGTCAACACCTTCTATGTGACCTATTCTACGATATGAAAAAATTGTAATCATTTAAAAAAAAATAATTTACTTTTAATAATAAATTTCTTTGTTGATTAAAAATATTGACCACATGATCACAACACTACTGACATTCTTTGTGATTTTCGTATATTGAAAATATTGCTGGAGTAGGTATATTTTGGCCCAACGGAATTACACTATTGACTTCCATGTGCAATTTAAAAAATTGATGTAAGTAACTTGAAAGTTTATTTAGAAATATTTAAAAAATGTCTAAATTTCAATTTTATTACATCTTAAAGGGGTAATTTCACGCCCTCTAAAATAAGGCATCTGCAACTGACATCTACTCGGCTATTACAAAAGATTTCAAATGTAGTTGTCACTTATAGAGCGACTTGGAGATTTTTTAATGGAAGTTTATTTTGATCAAATAAAAAAATTAATCTATTTGAGAAATTTTATTTTTTTTGTCGTACAAAAATAAATACTTAATTTTCGCACAACGTAGGTTATGTGGCTTCTTCAGTTTTACGACATTAATATTGGGACAATTTCTTATCAAGATAATTATCATTATTTTAAACACTGCTTTATATTACAATTTCTACAATTTATAGGTGTATAGGGTACACCTACCGTTTAAATTGATAATAAACTAATAAATACTTTAACAATATTATAAAAAGAAATAAATTTATGTATACGCTTCGAATAGTTTATGTTTATACTGTAATAATTTACGTTTAGCACTTCTTCAATAAAAGTGTCACTGTACAATTAAATCATTAACTCTTAGTTTTTAAAAATATAAAAGATATTTTTACTTTTATGGCTTTTGATAATTACGTTGTTAGTGAAAAGTAGGTATGCTAAACACACTAGGAAAAGAACAACACTGCCATAAAGCACCCCCCCCCCCTCTGAAAGTATTCGTATTCTATTAAAGAAATTCAAGTTTGTTGATAAGGCACGAGAAATCGTATTAATTATATTAATCAGATAATCAGTGCCAGATTTTTGCGAATTTGCTGCTTGCTGGCCGCAACCAAAGTCGTAGTAACTAAAAGTAGTTTTTTATTGAATTTCAATAACGGAATATACAGGGTGTATCTAAATAACAGCGAAAAAATATAACAACTCTCCCCTGAAAAGTTCAGCCCCTCCAAAAATAAAAAAAATTGTAACAAAAAATGTCATAGGGGTTGATTATTTCAACTCCTTACAAAAATACTTCGTAAAATTCCATTTCTAGCCATATAATCATTACTAGGTTGCCTTAGTGCTTAGACATATTTGCAATTTTATGTTTTTGGACAGTTTTTGTCGTGTTAGACTTGTTGTCAAATTGGCCATGACCAGAATCACTCCAAAACAATTAAAATAACTTGACATTTGTCAAATTAATTGACAAATTATAGTTATGCCAGGTAAAATGCCTGGGAATCGTTTAAATTATACTTATGAGGATTATTTTAATTTGTTTGTTATTTGTGGGAAAAAACAACCGATTCTCTACATGTTCTTGAAATTACTTTGTCACATTTTCCATAAGGCGTTTCCCAGGTATTTTTATTTAAATTTTTGGCAAAAACTATTCAGACACCACAATAATTTGACAACTAACTTGACAAATGTCAAGTTATTTTAATTGTTTTGGAGTGTTTCTGAGAGAAAAACTGTCCAAAAATAGAAAATTACAAATATCTTTAAAGTAGTAACGGCAATCCTAACAGTGATTATACGACAGAGTAAAAAAATACAGGGTGTTCCATTTAAGTTAACAAAATTCTAACTGTTTGAAGTTATCAAAATGTAACAGTAAAAATTAAACACCTAGTATTAAATATTTTAATTTGTTGGTATACCATAATTTAGTGTTATCTATGCCCTTTACAGGTACCAAAAATCCGCTTGCTATCACATTCCTGAAAAGAGTTTCTAGCATCTCTACGGACCCTAGCATTTGTCAAATTTTTTCTTTAAAAATTAATATCTCAAAATTTATAACTCTTAGGTATAGGGAATACTTAATAAAGCGACACTCAAATGGTGAATATGATCGTCTGAGATTGTTTTCACTTGAATTTCACAGTTTTTCACCGTTTTTATTACATTTGCAGATCGTTTGGAAACGCCATATTGGATTGTCCATTTCTAAAAATCCGTACGCAAAATATGTACTGAAATTATAGCATTTGAGATCAGAATAAGGAGTTTAAATGGTAAAATCATAAGTTTTGGTCTTGATTTTTATCAATTTTCGATGGTTTTTCAGTTTCAAACGTCATCTTGTATCCGCCATGTTGGATTTCGCCTACCTACCTATTCAACTTTTTAGGCCTGTTAATAACAAACATTTTGCACTTATAACCCACTGAATTCTGGGGTATTTTTTATTTTTAGCTAACGCTTTACTTCAAAACCTTGAATTTTCCCTGATTTCCGGCAGCCATATTGAGCCGCCAAAATTTTCCCTGATTTCCGGCAGCCATATTGAGCCGCCAATTTGAATTTTTTGAAAAGGCCACACTGGCCCATGAAGAGGGTTCAGTAACGACCATTTTAAGCCCAAGATCATTAAAATCCATTTGCCCAAATTTTGGGCAGAGCTTTGTTCCGTTTGGCAAAGAACGTCCCATATATATATGTCCCGTCACCGTGGGATACCCTCTATGTATCATATAACTATTTAACAATTTATTGTATCAAAAATTTGTAAATGTGTAGGAAGTTTTAACAGTAGGTATTTAAGTAAAATATTTAGCAGTTAAAATGAATGAATGTGTGAATTACTTGAAATTATAAAGCCTTTGAGAAATGTGACGTTCGTAAAAAAACTGTCATATAAATCACATAAACAAGCAATAAAAGGGATGTATATAATCAAATGCATTAAAGGTGTAAGTATCCACTGAACACGTATGGGTATGTGTTTTTAACTGATCTCTGTATTAAAATTGCTTGTAAATGACAAATAACAGATGGTTATAATTAGCAGAGGAATTCTTATCCGGAATTATGTTACATATAATTATGTTTTAATAGTATTACTTCATTACTTATCCAGGTTTGGATTATCATTTTTTGTTAATAAATTAGTAACTAAGCAATTCAAAGTACGTATGTATTATGGAAATACCCATACTGCCGTCCATATTTAAAAGATGCCGAATGAAATGAAATATTATTTTTCTTACTCATAATATTATATAAAAAATTATGCAGAAGAGCCATCATCCACAGGCTAAATTAATTTAATGTTACATGTATTCTGGTAAATAATTTGTATTTGTTGAATATTTGTAAGAATTTTCCCGATGATTTTAAATTTTAAAATTAAGGCAAATACAGGGTGTCCCACCAGGAATCGCCACTATCGATATCTCGGAAAGTATTGATCCGATAAATCTGAAAATTTGGCAACCTAGCAGAGGCCAACACAGCTAACAAATTTATAATTTTATGGTACTTCCATTTATACCGGAAATCGACATTAACTTTCTTATTTTAAATAGGACACCCCATATATTATTGTCAGAAAATTTGACAGATACAAAGGTCCGCGGAGATGCTAGTAGCTCTTTTCAGTAGCGTTATATCAAGTAGATTTTTGGTACCTGAAAAAAATAGCACTAAATTATGGTATACCAACAAATTAAAACATTTAATACTAGGTTTTTCATTTTTGCTGTTACATTTTGATAATTTCAAACAAACTTTGTTAACTTAAATGGAACATCCCGTATTTTTTTACTCTGTCATATGCGGATTGAAATTTCCTTTTAAGCCATATAAGCATTGTTAGGGTTGCCGTTACTACTTTTAGAGGTATTTGCAATATTCTATTATTTGGACTGTTTTTCTAGCATCAGACCTGTTATCAAATTGGACATTCCAAACAATTAAAATAACTTCACATTTGTCAGGTTAGTTGTCCAATTATTGTGTCTGTAATAGTCTTTACTGAAAATTTAAATAAAAATGCCTGGGGATCATTTAAATTTTACTAATGAGGATTATTTTGTTTATTTATGGACAATGTGATAAAGTAAGAAAAAAATAGAAAATTGCAAATATCTCTAAAAGCAGTAACGGCATCCCTGACAATGCTCATATGGCTAGAAAGGAAATTTTAATCTGCATACGACTGAGTAAAAAAATACAGGATGTTCTATTTAAGTTAACAAAGTTATAGCTGCTTGAAGTTATCAATATGTAACAGCAATATTAAAACACCTAGTATTAAATGTTTTAATTTGTTGGTATACAATAATTTAGTGCTACCTATGCTCTTCACAGGTCCCCAAAATTCACTTGATATCACACTTCTGAAAAGAGTTACTAGTATCTTCGCGGACCCTTGCAATTGTCAATTTTTTTTTAAATTAATATCTCAAAATCTATGACTCTTAGATATAGGTAATATTTAATAAAGTGCCGTAAAGTTTTGAATAATTTAGCTGTGTTGGTCTTACTACCTTTGCCAGGTTGTCCAACTTTCAGATTTTTGATGGGACGCCATGTATAATACCTACTTTTATAACGGTTATATTTTACATGATCTGAAAATAATCAAGTTTCTTTTACAGTCGCTAGATTTACATATTTTTGATGTCTAACAATCGTGACTTAGCTTAATTTGTGTTTATTGCAGTCCGATTTAATGTTTTGACAATTTTCTGTTTTTTTAGGTCAAACATTCTGTTTCATGAAGTTATTTCATACAATAGGTCAAAATCTTTTGAAGTTCTGTAAAATATATTAAATAATGACTAAAATGACCTACGTATTGAGAAATTTTTCTATAGTAAAGATCAAGTATAGTCCATTTTGAAGAGATAAGCAACGATTCTAAAAAAACTGAATTCATTTTTCTTTTTTATAAGTTACTCTAGTTATTATTTTCGCATATCCTGGAAACATATTTCTATATTCTCTTCATATATTCTAAATAAATATGCCTCGTTGACTAATAATGATCTTTACTTGTAACGAGCGTTCAAATAAAAACGTGGTCGAAGTTGGCTCTGACACATTGGACGTAGGGAGTAGCTTATAGCGACCAACTTAACCTCATTTCTCAACGAGCTGTATAGCAGCTGTCAGTTTCAATAACGTTAATGACTATATAACTTTATTTTAAAGAATAATCGTGATAACAATAACAAACAATTAAAGGAGCTGCGGAAAGTGTCCCCCTCCTTGTTATAACAATAAATTAAAGCAGCTGCTGAAAGTGTCCCCCTCCTTGTTCCAAGCACTTTTCACACCTGTTCCTCAAAGAATTAAAGACATTTTCTAAGATGCTCGGGGTATTGTTAATTTCACGAATCTTGTCTATAAGTCGAGCCTGCAGATGGTTTAAATCAGGAATAGGCAGTTCAAAAATAGTGTTTTTAAGGTAAGGCCACAAAAAGAAATCACACGGCGTAATATCACATGACCTCGGTGGAAATTCATGTTCAGCATTGAGACTTATTAGTCGATTTTGGAAAACTTCCCTCAACATATTCATCGTCTCGCCTGCCGTATGTGCCCTTGCGCCATCTTGTTGAAAGTAAAAGTTTGTAATTTCGTTTTCTTCCAGCTGGTTAACAAAAGGAGCGATAATTTCTTCTCTATACCTTTGCGCAGTAAGAGTACCATTAAAAAAAATAGGTCCATAAATCCTCCTTCGATTGAGAGCACACCAAACTCCAATTTTTTGAGCGTGTAGAGGGCCCTCGACAAAAAAGTTATCTGGTTTTTCAGAAGACCACATTCTCATATTCTGTGAGTTTACGTAACCACTTAAATGAAACCAGGCTTCATCAGAAAAAAAGGTGATATTATGAAGTTCACCGTAGTTGTTTAAAAACCATTCACAAAATACAGCCCGTCGCGGAAAATCAACTTCATGAAGTTCTTGCTGACAAGTTAAACGATAGGAGAACAAACGCAAATCTTTTTTTAACACTGTGTGGCAGGTACCGACTGATACTCCCACCATTTGTGATAAAACACGTACAGAAGTTCTTGGCGCATTTTCCATTATTTGTTGGACATTTTCTTTTAATTCTTCAGTCCGCTTTTTAGGTCGGCCGCTTCCTTCTTTTCTTGTTACACTGCCCGTTTCACGAAAAACATTAACACAACGCTGAACTGCACTTTGAAAAATTTTGTACTCAACAACGCCGGGAAATTGATTTTGAAATTCTATGAAACATTCCTCAATAGAATACTTCCATATTCCATCAATCTTGCGTCCATTTCTAAAGTAGGACTCTATGATAAACACTTTTTGTTCTTGAGAAAACACCATTTTAAACGCTTTTTAAAACGAAAATATTCAAATTGATAGCGGCGATATAGCGCTTTGACAGATGACGTTTAAGTTCATTTGCTATACGCTACGCCCTACGTCCAAATTTTCAGAACCAACTTGACCACGTTTTTATTTGAACGCTCGTTATATAACGTCTTTATTAGGAAAATATTGCCAATTTTGGGTGAGAGTTTTTGTGAGTGAGAAGAAAAGTCTTTGAAAATAAATAGTAAAATAAATAAAAGGAGGGGGATAAGAGTCAGTCAGAGTCTATATGGGGAGCCGCAAGTTTAGCATCAGCAACACCCATCGAGATGTCGGGGAGAGCAGTGGAATCCTCTCAATCAGAATGAGTGGACGAGTCTACTCCGTAGTCTTCGTCTGGCGCTAGATCCTCTGTGGGGAGTTGTTGAAGTCGGCGCCAGAGTCGTAGTCGACGTCTCTTGACTCAATGTACGCTCTTTCAGTCTTTTTCTGACGCCCTTCTTGTTGTTCTTCTTCTTCTTCGGTACACTCACTAAGTGTTTGTCACTAACGTTCAACCTAAGTTTCTTTTTGTTATTCACGTCTCTTTGGCACAAAGTCACTGTCTTTTTCATTGTCACACTTATGTGAATTTCGGTTTTGCACCTCGTGTTTGTTCGCAACACTTTGTCTCTTTTGGCACAAATCGTGGTCGAGTTCGTCATCCGGGCACTTTCGTCTCTTCTTCTTCTTTCGGCATCGCGGGGACTCGAGGTGGGCTTTTTGGCTTTGGTGGGATACGGGGCCACGTTGCGGGTCAGTACGCGCGTGTACGATGATAACCTTCCTAACTGATTGCGGGCCCGCACTACTACCTTTCTCGGCTGTCCGCGTCGATTTAGGGCCAGGTAGAATGTTCTTTTCTCGTTTGAATATTTCGTGGAAGAGTATGTGTTGTAGTTGGTCTGCTCAATGGTCTCGTTGAAGACGTACTCGTCTCCAAAGTCTCTCTGCAACAAAGGAAATAGATTTACAACCGTATTCACAACATTTTCATGATCTTAATACTATTCCACTATTGGAGAGCACGTAGTACGATTATACCTACAAAAATATCGATATTGTGTGCGTGTTTCTTTTTTGTTAATAAAACTCTATTTGATACTTTTCAATTAGCTTAGACTTGCCAACTGTTCCAGAGTGTTAAATAATATTCATTATTTTTAAATAGAAAACAAGAAATATCTAGGTACGGTCCTGTTTTCTATGCTGTAGTATGTCGCTTAACATCATAAAATTTTTATTTTTTAAAGTAAATTACAATTGAATTGCTGTCCCCAAAAATTTTATTATTAAAAACTAATAACGTATTTAAAATATTTACTGAGAAAGTGCAAACAGCTCAAGTTAGGCCTAGATTTCTGTGTGGAAGAAAGTGCGGTAAATTTTTATTATTTGCAGCATTATTAATGAAATATCAATCTTAGCAACTGTAGGTATATTCTTATTAACGACATGCAATAAAGTTAAATATTTGCACCTGATTTTTAAAGAACTGGTGAATGCGCCGGGGACACTAAAAACGACATTTAATACTGTTTGTGTTACTTTAAAAATGATATCATCGTAGCATGTTATTTATTGTATTATAAATAACATTAAATGCTTAATAATTAAATCTATGACATCATATTTAATAGATATGACTATAATTTCCAGACTGCAGTTATTAAATATTTAATATGTACTTATATTTATATTTTTCATATACTTTGAAACACTTAATTTGATTGATATTGGCTACTATGTTTTTATTTTCAATTTTTGTCCAAATTAGCAGATAGAATACCAAGGAATTTTCATAAATGGAGTGCAAAATACCACGTTGCTAAAGGACTATTTATAAAAGATGTATTTACTCCTGAAGTACAGGGTGTTTCTGAAATAAGTGCATTCCTTAAAAATGGTGATAGAATACACCAAAATGAGCTGCTTCTATTAAGCAACTGATTGTCTAAAACATTACGTTTTAAATAAAAAAAATCACATGAAAAGCATTCCCTGGTGCGATAGCCAGTTGTACAATTGATATCGAATTTACCGCGCACCGCAGTGCGGAAGCACTGATAGCGGTTTTGAGGGTTTAAATTTTGTGTTCGAAAATGCTGAAATTTATTAAAATCTCGTTTAAAAGTAACACAAAAATTAAACGAATGTTCTACAAAAATTGTTTGAAGTTATTTCCATGTGCTAATAAACATGCTTCCAAACGACGGTAAAAATTAGTCTACATACGAGCAAATACTTCCGACATTTGTCGAATTTCATTAGCTGCTGAAGATCTGCTGCATCCCCCAAACAAAAAACTCCAGAGGGTTCATATCGAGACCTCATGCTGGCCAATGTACAGGACCATTTCGTCCTATCAACTTTTCCGGAAAGTTGGTATGTAAAAATTCACAAACTGCAGGAGAAACATGGGGGCAGTATTCATGAATTTTGCCACGGGTCTGTAAAGGGGCGTCTTCCAACAAATCCGGTAAGGCGTTTGTTAAAAACTCTAAATGAGCAACACCGTTTAAACGTACAGGTAACACTATCGGACCGAGTAATCGGTCACCAAAAACACCACACCGCACATTCACTGAAAACCATTGCTGGACCTCTACAACGTGAGGATTTGCATCACACCAATAGTAAATGTTGTGAAAACTTAGTACGTCGTCTATAGTAAA
The DNA here is from genome assembly GCF_000390285.2 of Anoplophora glabripennis. Lineage (NCBI taxonomy): Eukaryota > Metazoa > Arthropoda > Insecta > Coleoptera > Cerambycidae > Anoplophora > Anoplophora glabripennis. Next base: position 131,511 of record NW_019416562.1, read on the forward strand.
ACCATAAAACCGAAAGAAACACCTTGCTTGTAAAATCCGCATTTTGCGCTATTTGATGTCGAAACTACTGGCATAATTTCACACGGGGCTGAAAATCATTGTTATTTAATGCTTTTGTATATGATAGGGGTGTAATAATACACCCACGCCACACAGTACTGTTAGGTACACCCATATGTGTACCAATGTCGCAAATACTGCGGCTCGGATCTTCCTCAGCGAGGTTTATGATGTTTTCTTCGTTGTCGAAAACATGTTGCGGCCTTTTCCGTCCATAACCTTCATATGTCAGGTGGACATTACCGGTATCCCGTAACCTTTGAACTGCCTTTTACACTGTTTTACTGTTAGGTTTTTGTCTGTTACTGTAACGGACCGCATACAAATGACAAGTCTCATTTAAACTGTACTGACGTTCTTCGTACATTAGCTATATCTGCTAGTTCTTGATCAGAAAACATTTTATACGCCGGCCAAGTAATACTGCAACATAACTAAAGAGCACAAGATATACTGATCTAGCATCAGATTTGCTTGATTGTGGAAATCACGTGGAACGTCAGCCAATTACAGAAGTGTTTCACGCAAGTAGCGAGTCCGTGGCATCCTAGCCGTGCACGTGCACAAGATGCACAGAGTCGGCTTACATTTATGGACAATTTTCTCAAAAACGAAAGCATTTAGACCAACAGTTGCTTAATATATATATAAGTTGCTCATTTTTGTGCCCTCTATCACCCTTTTCAAGGAATGCACTTATTTCATAAACATTCTGTATATTTCGCTACCTTTGTCTTGAATCTTTAGTTTGAAATGGCATAAATATATTATTAATCAAAATGATATGCTATGTGGAAAATATCAATCAATCAATTAATTATTTCCGAAATCATTTCCTCTGATATATGTCGATTTTTCATTTTAAATAAACATTTTTTTCTGTACCCTTCTTCCATATTCAATTTTTAGCGCGTTCATCAATTTTTTTAAATTTTCTGCTAGACTTGCAAAATATAACTTTATGAATTTGGCAATATGCAATTTTATTTATTTATTTAACATATACGAACCCAACAGAGTATTAATTCTATTTACAGGATCAGATTAGAAGGTTACAGAAATAAATGATAGTATACTTATAAAATAAATATTATATACACACAGACACATAATATGTACGTACATAGTTTGCATAAAAAGGTATACACACGTCCATGAACACTTATGTACATACTTTCATATTATTTACAAAAAGAAGGCAAATTATTCATAATGATGAGAATATCGACTTAATGTGACTACATTCGCGGTTTAAAATATCCACATAATTTTCCATGTGCAGATAATAATTACATATTGTTGTGTAAAAAGGTTGAGTAAAATACTGCATTAGCACGAGCATAAAATAATGATGTGAACCGATTAGTTTTTTAAAAACCCGATGACAGTCTATCAGACTATGTAAATATTTACATAAAGTCATACTTTACATGTTCCTACATTACAATATCGATTCAAAACCATTGTTGATTGTAGCTAATTGGAGGAAGCTTAAGAATTTAAAAAAAATTCCTTCAATACTAATATGTCATAGTGTGGGATCCGTATTGCATCTGTATATTCCAGTTTGGGTCATATCAAAATAGTATATAAACTTAGTTGCGCATAACAAAACCTAGTGTTGGTATAAGATCGATGTTGTGACATGAAAATCATCGTTAAAGGAAAATGTAAAAGGTTATTCATAAATAAACTTATTTGTGCGAATTACACCATGTCCATTGATGTTGTAATTGAACTAAATTTTTTATTAATCTTTGTAATATATTAATAGACAACGTTGCATTTTTATGATGTAATTTGTTTTTTAAAAAAAACATATACTCTATTGTTAAATCTCGTATTTTTACTTTATTGTAAAGGTATTGAGCCAGTTTAAACAAATTCAAAAGTGTTTTCTAAAAAATCTTGCCAAATGAGGTGAAACAGTGTTCTTTGAAATCTAGGTATGAAAAATATATCTAACCCCATGGCTATAAGATTTCCAACTATTGATATTGCCAAAACAACTACTTTATGGGTTACATGCCCCAACTAGCATTAAATTACATCAGCAATACCTAGTAAATAGCTAGTAATAAATAATTATCCAAAATAAAAACTAAAATTATATCTAAATATTATTCATACACATATAAATATATTGACTTTGTTAAATAATGCAATTAATCAAAGAAATGTCTTGCAATTTTGTTATTCTAATATCACCCATTCGCAAGAAGGCTACCTGATGAAATAATCTTTTACGTAAATGTGAAAACAAAAAGATCTTTTTGTAGTAGCTTAGTCTTTGTTCAAACCATTTTTGTCTCTCCGTAGTTATAAACAGTCATCAAAGTTGTTAATTCTGTAATATAATTTCATATCAACATAAAGAGATGGACAGATAATTTACAATGTCGTTTATTACCTAAATAAGTGGCAAAGGTCTCTATACTGAACCTTAAAGGACACCCGACAAAGTTGTAAATAAAGATTTATATCCTAAGTATTGAAAAACTGACTTCTACCGTGCAAGTACTAAAGAAGACAGTTAACTAACTAGACAGGAACTCAGGAACATAAAAGAAATGTAATTTAAACAAAAATCTCAACTCTGCGTTCATATATGCTGATAATTATCAGATTTTTGGTTCGAAATAAAAAATAATGACGTGTCACAGGAAATACCTTGACAGATTTTATTTATTTATACAAAAACATAAATATTTTTTAACCATCTGTATTGTTTTGTTTGTCTGGCTTTTTGATAGATAGCTACATATTTTCACAGGCGCAAATGTTATCGCTCATCTTTGTCTGCTATTGAACGTTTAAAAATAATAAGTCGTAGGCAACATATTGATTTCATTCTTAATTATGCATTATGTCCTTAAACCGTTTCGATGACTAGGAATACATTTGTAGTATCTGTACTATTGAAAATTTGACATATGCTGGTGCCTTTTTTTGACTTGCAGAACCGTATTTCACATCAAAATTACGACTTCCTTTATTTACTCAATTTTAATTTCTATTACAATACCAAAAATTGAGATGGAAAAAAGTTACTTGCTTGTGTATTATATTGTTAATTGGTGAATATGGAGGTATGATGAGAAAATAATATTTTTAAGTTAAGTAGTTATATTACATTTTGATGTGGTTGGCAGCATTGCATTGTGCATAACCTCCTATGTAATCAAATGTCCTTAGATTGTTGATATCTCATTTAGTTTTCGTGATATTGTTATTTGAGTGTAACATATTTAAGTGTTAGTGACGATTTTTTAAATTTGCGATTTTCTGCAACAGCGATGCAACGTAAAATTTTTCTGAATTTGAAGAAAACTTTCACGGAAACGTTTCATCTTTTGAAATAAGCTTACGGAGATGATGCTTTGACGTACGCAATGGTACACTGAGAGAATTTCTTTGCTACGGTTAGTAAAAATCCATTAACCGTAGCAAAATATCTGCATTAGATAGGCGCCTTCTTACCACAACTGCTTTGCTGGAAGGAACTCACTTGCAGTTAGTAGACAGTTTTGCTATAATCTCTTTGCTACCTCAAGCAAGTCAACTCATTAGCCGCAAGCGACTCGACTTATTAACCACAAACCAGTCAACTCATTAACCCCAAGCGAGCCCTCATTAATCCCAAGCGAGTCAACTCATTAACCCTAATAGAGTAAAAATCATTAACTTCAAGTGAGTCAACTCCGTATTTACTATTTTTCGGTGTTGTTGGCTTTCCTCACTGTTCGTGCACCATGCAATGTAACTAAAAATGTACTATTGCATATTTACGCAAATACCCAAATTGAAAACTTTCTGGCGGTTGTTAGACAACTGAAAACTGACTCAACCCTCGATCACAAAATATCTATTTATTATAAAGGACCCAACGACTAACGATTGACGAACGTATATCCCGTGTTACGTGTTACAGCGAAATGGCGAAACTTCTAACTTCTCTATAGGCGAAACCATGGTCAGCATAAGGCACGCGTAATCGCACATGCGCACTAAGCCGAATTCCGGTTTATATTCTGGAAATTATTAAGTGAGGCCTCAGTTACAGTAATTGAGCCCTAATTTCCTACAAAGAAGGACTGACTAACCCCAATTGAATCAATTCTAAAAAAGTACATTCACTTACCCGAGCAAAGCAACTCACTTGGGACAGATAGACAGTTGACTAAAATAAAATTCCAACTGAACTATCACATAGCCACAAGAATTTTTTTTGTTGTGGTAGCAAACACGTTTCAGCAAAACGTACTTACTTGTGGCAGCATGAATTTTTTTTTGTGACAGCAAAAATTTTACCTACTGTAACTAAAATATCGTAGCAAAGCCCCTTACTTGGTGGATTTCTTTCAGTATACGAATGGTTTTCACTATTAAAAAGTGATCGCCAGTCAATTGAAGATGATACTCGACCAGGAAGACCTTTGACTAACTGATGACTCGCACGTTCAGAAAGTCAAAGATTTGGTCATGCCATGAAATTTTGACTGAAAAATTGAACTTGCATCGAGTTGCAGAAGAATTTGTTGCTCGTTTTTGATGACCGAACAACAGAAAGAACATCAGGTGGACGTTTGTTGGCAACTCCTTGAATAATCTAATGACGATGAAACATTCATTCAAATGATCATAATGAGAGACGAAAGCTGAGTTTACAGCTGCGACATTGAGATAAAAGTTCAGTCATCACAATGGATTGGCAAAGAATCTCCACGCCCAAGAAAACACGTCACTCTGGATTCAGTGTCAAAGTGATGCTTACGGTTTTTTTCGACTTTAATGGACTTGTGCATTTTGAATTCTTTTCACAAGGTGAAATAGTGAATTGTATATTATACTATTAAGGCGTTTTACAAAGGTTACGTGAAAAGATCCACAAAAGGAGACCAAAGTTGTGGCAAGACAACTCATGGTTCTTGACAATGCGTCCGTACGCTCAGCTTTGCCAGTTTGTCAGTTTTGTTCCAAATATCAGATTACTGCGATTTTTTCTTATTTCCGTAATTAAAATCAGTGCTGAAAGGACGCCGCGCCGCGATAACATCAAAGCAAATTCGTCACAGACTTTAAAGGCCATTTCAAATGAAGCTATCCAGGACTGCTTCGCTGGGAAAAGTGTATGAATAGGGGAGGGGAGTACTTTGAAGGAGACAAGGACCAATAATGTATAAAATTAATAATATAGTTTAAAAAAATTAAGTTCGGTTATTTTCTGAACAGACCCCGAATGTACTTAAAATTAGAAAAATCGCACTTGGATCGTCGAGAGTACTTCTATTTCGAACTTTTGTGTTTCGAAGGAATTATGTAAATTAGATTACTTGCTAGAATTAAATTTTCGTTTCCGTTCGACGATAGGGCCGTAGCAAATATCCTTTCAGTAAAAGTAAGCTTTATTTTAAATTACGAGATTTGACAACAATGTATACCGCAGTTCCCAATTGTGCATGCGCTGCGACCAGTGTGCACCACTTGTCCAGCAGCACGGAATAAAAATTACTAAAAAGGGTTAAAAAGAAAATTCAGTTTTCACAAAGGAATTTGAAAAAATAAACTTACGATACCTATGTGTTTCTGAAGGTCAAAGGTAGCCTTCGTATTAATATGACCCTTATTCACAGCTACACTCTGTATATGGATCTGAAAATGCTGCAACTCACAGATTTCATCGTACCCTCCCAGGCCCGGTCTGGCCAGGTCGGGCAGTCGGCAAATCCCGACTTATTTCGAAAAATAGGCCCCCAAACGACTAACGAGGCGCCAAAAGTATAAGAAAATTTTTTATAAATTCTTGAGATATAGCCACCGTAAATTGAAAAGGAAAAAAAGAACGTAAAAATGAAAATTGAATCTTTTATAGAAATGGGATTTCCCAGGTCAAAAAAATAACACAAATTTTATGATTTTGCCCTATGCCCCTATAAACAGTGTACCTACAGAAAATAAAGAGAAATAAATATATATTCCAAACCGTAAGCCCTTTAAACTAAATAACTCCTTTATCTATAAGCCGTGGGCTTGGAGGAAAAACGAGAGAAATTAATACCTCCCAAACTGTAAGTCTTTTAACCTTATAATAACCCTTTACCCTATAGCCGTATAAGGTATGTGCTCGAAAGAAAAAATAAGAATATGAATAATAACCGAGAGCTTTAAAATTTTTTTAAGCCCTCGCACTATGTCCAAACTATTATTGATTTCCTGTATCCCGTATCCTGGGTCGATAGGTTTAAGTTTATTACCTATATTAATATAATTTTATATAATTTTAAAACCAATAATAGTTTGGACATAGCCTATAGAGCTATAGCGTAAATAAAATCTATGAAGACGGCATGAGTACTGCAGTGGTAAGTATACTTATCCCTACAGACAGCGGCATAGCGCTTGAAATGAGCTTTAATTTGAACTGCAAATAGATATTCGTAGATTGTACTGGAGCTGGAGAAATGACGAGACAAAGTCACCTATCACAATGAGTTTTTTTCTGTTAAAAAAATTATTTAAAAACGGAATAAATACTGCAAGGGTAAGTATATTAAAATTATATTTTTAATATTTTAAAGATGGTGCTTGAAATAACTAATAAACTTTAATTTGAGCTGCAAATAGATGGGAGAGTTTGCCTTGCAAGCTCGATCCAGATGGCAGCATGTAAATAGCTTCTGTCATGTCTGCCGCGTTTGNAAGCCGAATTCCGGTTTATATTCTGGAAATTATTAAGTGAGGCCTCAGTTACAGTAATTGAGCCCTAATTTCCTACAAAGAAGGACTGACTAACCCCAATTGAATCAATTCTAAAAAAGTACATTCACTTACCCGAGCAAAGCAACTCACTTGGGACAGATAGACAGTTGACTAAAATAAAATTCCAACTGAACTATCACATAGCCACAAGAATTTTTTTTGTTGTGGTAGCAAACACGTTTCAGCAAAACGTACTTACTTGTGGCAGCATGAATTTTTTTTTGTGACAGCAAAAATTTTACCTACTGTAACTAAAATATCGTAGCAAAGCCCCTTACTTGGTGGATTTCTTTCAGTATACGAATGGTTTTCACTATTAAAAAGTGATCGCCAGTCAATTGAAGATGATACTCGACCAGGAAGACCTTTGACTAACTGATGACTCGCACGTTCAGAAAGTCAAAGATTTGGTCATGCCATGAAATTTTGACTGAAAAATTGAACTTGCATCGAGTTGCAGAAGAATTTGTTGCTCGTTTTTGATGACCGAACAACAGAAAGAACATCAGGTGGACGTTTGTTGGCAACTCCTTGAATAATCTAATGACGATGAAACATTCATTCAAATGATCATAATGAGAGACGAAAGCTGAGTTTACAGCTGCGACATTGAGATAAAAGTTCAATCATCACAATGGATTGGCAAAGAATCTCCACGCCCAAGAAAACACGTCACTCTGGATTCAGTGTCAAAGTGATGCTTACGGTTTTTTTCGACTTTAATGGACTTGTGCATTTTGAATTCTTTTCACAAGGTGAAATAGTGAATTGTATATTATACTATTAAGGCGTTTTACAAAGGTTACGTGAAAAGATCCACAAAAGGAGACCAAAGTTGTGGCAAGACAACTCATGGTTCTTGACAATGCGTCCGTACGCTCAGCTTTGCCAGTTTGTCAGTTTTGTTCCAAATATCAGATTACTGTCCTCCTTCATCCTTCTTACTCGCCACCTGACTCCTTGCGATAACATCAAAGAAAATTCGTCACAGACTTTAAAGGCCATTTCAAATGAAGCTATCCAGGACTGCTTTGCTGAGAAAAGTGTATGAATAGGGGAGGGATATTTTCTGAATTGACCCCGAATGTACTTAAAATTATAAAATTCGCACAAGTGTGACTTGGATCGTCGAGAGTACTTCTATTTCGAACTTTTGTGTTTCGAAAGAATTATATAAATTAGATTATTTGCTAGAATTAAATTTTCGCTTCCGTGCGGCGATAGGGCCGTAGTGAATATCCTTTCAGTAAAATAAGCCTTATTAATTAAATTACGAGATTTGACAACAATATATACCGCACTTCCCAATTGTGTATGCGCTGCGACCAGTGTGCGCCACTTGTCCAGCGGCACGGAATAAAAATTACTAAAAAGGGTTAAAAAGAAAATTCAGTTTTCACAAAGGAATTTGAAAAAATAAACTTACGATACGTGTTTCTGAAGGTCAAAGGTAGCCTTCGTATTAATATGACCCTTATTCACAGTTACACTCTGTATATAGATCTGAAAATGCCGCAACTCACAGATTTCATCGTACCCTCCTCGACAGAGCTTTTTTGAGTTTGGTGACAACTGTTTACTAGGTGAGTGATGCGAACTGTTTATTAGTGGAGCTAGTTTGTGAGTAATTCGTATGGTGCAAAATATGTGAACAAACAACAGAACGTTATAAAGGAGTAAACGAAAACCCTCAATAATTGTTAGTATTTTTAGCTTGTTATAGTTTTTGTTATTCATCAATTAATTACTACCTATGCTCTTGCGTTGTGTGGATAAAAAAATTGTGCTCCTTTTCGCACAAAACATATTCGGTATATCTGGCATGTTGAGTCGGTATACAACACAAACTCTTACCCTACACTTGTGTTGTTTGTGTACTATTATTCAGGGATTTGGGTAGTTTATAGCATGCATGGATGAAAAGTTCATATTATACTTTGATAAATATGTATTTGCTTTAACATAAATGTTTTCCTTCTCGAATTTGTAGATTAACACACATTAAACGACTCAAATAATATATTTTTTAATTATATTTGCAAATAATCAGCTTGTGAATTTATTTATAAAGGACAGGTTATGGACAGGTAATTAAACACAGCTAGAATAAGCTTATCGCCTCAGACCGCGCTTTAAATGCTGGAAATTGGCAACCTAAAAAAGATGCAGGGTCTTGTTAGCCGGCATCCAGCAATAAAATTTAGCGTGGTAATTTTTCTACTCGGTAATAGGAGGCAGTTCTAGCGGTGGCTTTGTTGTTAAATAATAAATAACTGCCAAATAAAGTTAATGCATTTAATTATGTAATTGAAGAGTTATATGGAACTTATCTTGTGTTTGGAAATGACATTTGTGTTAAATGCTAAATAAAATAAATTAAGTTAGAATTAAAACTATGAATTTACCAAATTGATTATTTATTTCAAAACAATTTAAAAATGTAAAATTTATTTAAGAATATTATCTTCGGGAGATTTTTTCAATTATTTTTTGATTCAACACACCGTTCAATCAGACAAAAACGACATAAACAAACCTTCCTTTAAAAATACATGGGATTTATCATTGCCCGAATAACCAATTTTCATTTAAAAAAATTAAATTGGGTTATACTGATGACGAAAAATAAAACATAATTAAACTTTATTCAAATAACGTAACAATAATGTGTAATAATTCAGCAAGAATATGGGAAAATTTATTTTGGAAGACGAATCCCATCAACGACACTGTAAAGAATATTATTAGAAACCTTAGGTGGCCAGAAAACAGCCCTGATCTCAGTCCTTTAGATATATTTTTGTGGGGACACTTTAACAAAATATATTATTGAAGACCTTAAAATTTACAAGTATTTAAAGAAAAAATACAGGAGGAAATGTTTGATAATTCTGAATTTGTTTTAAAAGCAATAAATAGAATATTAAAGCGTATCTTCCACTGTATCATCACAATTACTTGCATGTTGAAAATTTGTAAAATTNTCAAAGTCACCTATCACAATGAGTTTTTTTCTGTTAAAAAAATTATTTAAAAACGGAATAAATACTGCAAGGGTAAGTATATTAAAATTATATTTTTAATATTTTAAAGATGGTGCTTGAAATAACTAATAAACTTTAATTTGAGCTGCAAATAGATGGGAGTGTGCCTTGCAAGCTCGATCCAGATGATAACATGTAAATAGCTTCTGTCATGCCTGCCGCGTTTGCGCGTTGCACGCTGCGTGAGTGAGACATAATCAATTTATAAAATAAAATTTGAATGAAGTTTTTATTACATAAAAATCGTAAAGCCAAACTTATTTTTGCAAAAGTAATCAAATCACCTTGTAAAGAAACTTGCAGGTATAATTGCAACAAAATAATAAATGAAGAAGCTAGAAAAGTCATTTTGACACTCAGACAATACAGGACTACTCTTAATTCGAAATTTAATACAGCTTTCTTTAAGCCAAAAAAAGATCAGTGTTCCGTGTGTAGCGCCTATAAGAATACAGATCCTGAGAAGAGAACAGAAAAAATTGATGATTGTAATAATCATAATTTAAACAAAATCGCGGTTCGAAATCTGAAAGACATTGATAAAGAATTTTCGAAAAATGATAAATCTCTAATAACAGCATGCTTTGATTTGATTTTTATTATAAAAGTAAAATCGCAACATACAACTTTACAATTTATGATTTAGGCAGCAATCAAGGCTATTGTATGGTATGAGCAATATCGAAGAGAGGACCAGATGAAATTGGAAGTTGTTCATGGATCTTTTTAAAAAGTGTTAAAGAAAATGGCATATGAAAGGTTATTCTTTATTCCGACAATTGCGGTGGTCAAAACCGTAATCGTTTTGTTTTTGCAATGTTTGCTTATGCATCAATGACTTTGGATTTGGCGATGACACACCGTTTTCTTGAAATTGAACACATGCTGTGATTGAAGTTGCAAAAAACGTTACTCTTGCTAGATACACTCCTGATAGTCCTGATCAGTGGATTAGTATAATGAAAATGGCAAAAATTACTGCCCCACAGTACAAAGTAAAAGAAATGTCTCAAGAAGATTTTGTAACTTTTAAACCAATGATAAAGAAACAAAACTGGAAAAAAGATATTACTGGGGAGGCTGTAAAAAACAGCAAAATCAGAGAAATCCACTGCAATCCAAAGTCTCCAAATAAAGTATTTTTTGTGGATAATTTTGAAGAAAATCTTAAAGAACTAGACTTAAACAAAAAATACACGCAAACGCGAAGAATATCAATTTCCAAGATTGTATCAAGGTTTGCTGCCAATTGATGGTAACAAATTAAGCGATTTTTTGGGTTTGTTTAAGGCTAATTTGATACCATCAATGTATTATGGATTTTATAACTCCCTTCGGCCTGATAGTAAGACTGACCACCAGAAAGAAAGTAATATTGACCAAGAAGATGACTCTTATGATGAATCGTAATAAATTTTTCTTTTATGTCATTGATTATTAACAATTATTTTTTTATCTAAAAATATAAAATGTTTAATTTTTCTGTACCTTATTAGTGTAGCAAGTAGTTCCTCAATAAAAATTTTGTCCACGAAAATTGTAGTAACTCATTCAAAATCAATTCTTTTCTTATCCTAAACTATTTTATTTAGATCATCAATAATTAATTAAGACCTAAACAATAATTACTTTGTTAAAGAAGAACGATTTAGCTCTTGTAATAAAAAAAA
>NW_019416562.1:146611-160246 GCF_000390285.2 Anoplophora glabripennis
CATTTGTGTTAAATGCTAAATAAAATAAATTAAGTTAGAATTAAAACTATGAATTTACCAAATTGATTATTTATTTCAAAACAATTTAAAAATGTAAAATTTATTTAAGAATATTATCTTCGGGAGATTTTTTCAATTATTTTTTGATTCAACACACCGTTCAATCAGACAAAAACGACATAAACAAACCTTCCTTTAAAAATACATGGGATTTATCATTGCCCGAATAACCAATTTTCATTTAAAAAAATTAAATTGGGTTATACTGATGACGAAAAATAAAACATAATTAAACTTTATTCAAATAACGTAACAATAATGTGTAATAATTCAGCAAGAATATGGGAAAATTTATTTTGGAAGACGAATCCCATCAACGACACTGTAAAGAATATTATTAGAAACCTTAGGTGGCCAGAAAACAGCCCTGATCTCAGTCCTTTAGATATATTTTTGTGGGGACACTTTAACAAAATATATTATTGAAGACCTTAAAATTTACAAGTATTTAAAGAAAAAATACAGGAGGAAATGTTTGATAATTCTGAATTTGTTTTAAAAGCAATAAATAGAATATTAAAGCGTATCTTCCACTGTATCATCACAATTACTTGCATGTTGAAAATTTGTAAAATTTGTAGATATTTTAATGTTATTTCGTTTTTAGGTATTCTCCTTATGTTGTTGTAAAGATTAGTTATAAACATCATTGTTTATTATTTCGATAAACATGAATTTTAAATTTTTAATGATTTTTTTTACTTTAAACATATATTTTATGCCAGCAAATTTTGATGTCAAAAGAAATAAAGAAAAAGTTTTTTTTTCTGTCTTTAATTATTAAATCAAATTACAAAAAAAAATGTTTATTTGGAAATATGTTTTCCGCAGTATTTCAATACCAAAAAATGAAAATAGTAGTAAACGAAATTATGTTTAATTTAAGTAACCTAACTGTGAGACCACTGCAGAATATCATATGAAACTACATAGATATTCGCTGATTTTTTAAAACATTTTTATCAATACCTACATCATACATTTACACTAAGTAAATACAGTAACGCAAAAAACATAATATATTGATAAAAAAGTGTACAAAATAAATCCGTAAGTACGCCTGGAAACATTGCCAAAGTGTTGTTTATAATGTTGCTAGGATACGCGTAGGAATGCGGGCCGCTGCATTTGATTCTTCATAAAATTCTGCTGGTGGTGTACTCTACCGGCAATTTGGAAATTTAAAACTGCTGGCCTATTCCAGTAGCGGTCTGGGGCGATAGCTACTTTGTCTGTGATATGGTTATACAAGCTTATTTATAAAATTTGTGAAGACATATTTTGTAGGAACATGTTTAAGAAATTGTTTTTCAATTGGCAAACAGTTAATTACAAGTTGAATATCATGAACAACTACTGTATCGTTTAATTCATGATTAATAGGATACACTGTATGTATATCTATTTTACATTAATTTGGAACGTTAAGTAGAAATATCTACTGAATAGTTTTAAGATCTCGTTTGCTGTTATAAATTGCCATGCACGTATTTTTATCACTTTTTATATAAAAACAAACAACTCCTAATATTAAACAAAATCTATCCATCAATAAGAATGTGCCGTTATAACGGAATCAGCAGCAATATTATAACTAATTTATTATTTATATCGGTCTCTTAAATATATCAAAAAACTTTTAGAGGTCATTCACCAACAACTTGCAAAAAAAAATAAAATAAAATAAGTACCTATTGCAAATGTTTAATACTCGTAGACGGGATACACATTATTTAATCGATAGGTCTACATTACTTATCATTTAGCCGAAATGCGTCATTATCATTATTTATATAAAAAAAATTGCCAATCACATTTTCAGTTTGATCAATCTTTTATCGAATGTTTATTGATACTTTGTAATTTGAAATTATCAAAACATTTTAAATATTGTTTTAACTTTGTGCTATAATTGTGCCGCAAATAAATAATTATTTTGATAAGAAAAATTTTATTTTCCTCATAACCTACCATTTTGCGAATATCATATACATTTTTTTAAAGTGTTACTTGAGAAAATTTCACGTTTGTCGTGGTTTTCTAGAAAATGCGAAAAATTTTTTGGCACCCCACTGCACCGAAAACCAATTTTTTTTTCAACGTGTTAGATTGTGCTAGTGCTGAATATTGTGTCGTTGAGAAAAAAAAATCTCTCGCGGTGTCTCAAAAATTCTGAAAAAAAAACGAAATTTTCTTTTTCTAGCACTCCATTGCGAAAAATTACCGAGTGTTAAGCTAGTTCTCAACTTTATCAAAGAGGTTAAAAAAGACTCCGGATTGTGCTAACAACTTTGTGGCGTTTGAAATGAATTTGTTACGGTTTTCCAGAAACTATAGAAAAACCAAAAGTATCTGCTGCCCAGAAACTCCCTTTACAAGTAACTCATTTTATTTATCAATATTCTAGATCTAGAGTCTAGACTGTGCTAGTTGCTCTGAACTTTGTATCGTTTAGAAAAACTACATATCCTTTCTGGTCCATTATCTTGCGAAAAATAGTACTAGTCATAGACTTTGTGCTATTTCTTATTTGCCGTCATTTCCAAAAAAAAAAAAAATGCTGACCAGAGGGGACTAGAAAATGTAGGTCCGGCATTTTCCGGAAAATCATGAAAGATATAAAGTTTCAATCAATGACACAATGTTTATAACGACTAGTACAGTCTATCACATTGAAAAAGATTTATTATTATAGTCATATCATTTTAAATTAGTTTTCAATTGTTTTTTTATTAGTACATATTCTTTTTTCGTAGGACATCAATAGAAAAGAAGGAAATGACCACCTTGTATAATTAAATAGTGCATTTTTATTCTTAATTTCTACCATTTTTGCCTTTTCTTTATTTCTGTTTCAATTTTGGGTCTTATTTATTTTATGTTCCTAGATGTGGAATTCTTTTGGTCTCTTATACCATTTTCTGGTCAGCCTCATTATTTACTGTATTTTATAAAATAATCTTAAAAACAAATTGCTCATTCCAATTTCTAAGCGTCGAAATTAAAAAAGTTCTCGGTAGTTCTTTCTACCTCTTGTCAGAAAAAAACGCGTTATGCTTCAACGCCAAAATCAACGAATCGCTATTCCAAATAAAGAGAAAGAGCACCTGCCTCTCTTCCGTGCTGAATCTTCCGCGTCCTCTTCGCCCTTCCATTGCTCCGCTTACGTAATCGTGCCGCAAGAAGAGATTCGAAAAATCCAAGTTCGCAGCAAAACTAGACAAATGCACGGTTCGCTGATCGCCCGGTGGAAATGGTAATGGTAATATCTCCTATCAGGTTCTCTCTTCTGTTGTTTCGCGACAGTGCAACGCCAGCTGTTATCGGGCTCGTGCAGAAGAAGTCCATCGAGTTCGTGTATGCATCGCAGTGACCGGTGAGATCTGTCTTCTACTCATCTCCTGAAATCTTCACTACCGGAGAGAGTACGTAGATGTTTGTTTTTGTGTAGGCTAAGAGGCGACCTGGTTTTGTTCCTTCCACAGAGTGTGGACCAATTTTGGGAGCTGGGTTCAAAATATACATGAAGTGATAGGGTTAAAGAACTACTTGTCAAATCATTTCAGACTCAATTGGATACAACGACTAATCAATTAAAATTTTTTCAGAAATTTGGATTAGTAAAGTAAAACGATGTCATGGTTAATACTAATCAGTTATACGGGGTGTAACTGTAATACTTGACCAAACTTTAATGGCGAGTTATAAACACATATCATTTTTAAGATACAGGGTATCCAATGTTAATGAAAATGTTGTAAAACACCGTGGAGGGGAACAATGTAAATAGTACTTTATTTGTTCAGGCACCTTTAGTAATACCTACCTAATTATTTATCTAGACATGTTCTAATATAATAACCCTTTATCCAAAAATCTGTACATTTATACTGTAAGAATAATTTTTTGTAAAGACTTTAGTCCTCTGTTATATTTGTAATAGTGAATCAGATTAAAAACAGATTGAAAGACAAAAGTGAGGAGAGAACATTACCGCGTTAGTCCCCAGAACAAAGTTATTGTGTTTAAAAACAAATTATCAAGCGCATACTTTTGTGAGTAACTAAGAACTGAAGCTACATGCCAAATATGAAATCGTTTCAGCCGCCCTTTTATAGCCAAAAAAACGTTTTTTGACTCCCTGTGATCCTGAACACTATGAAATTTCAGACAGATGTTTATAGATACTTACTTATTTTGTTAATTTGTAACGTCCATTTAAAGTTTGGGTAAATATTTTAATTAGGGCTTATAGTTTTTGCTGTTATTGGGTCTACTAACCTACTGAAATATAAAAATCTAGCTATCTATGTCTTTCGGCTGTATAAATTGGCAGTATAAGGATTATCTTTTTAATAAAATTGTTAGGTAAAAAACATTAATATACAAATACTGAATTATTGATGGAAAACTTTAGAAATAGATGATTTAAAAACATGACGATATTGTCTGAACTTGTGTTTTTTTAATAAAAAGTATTGAAATAAACCCTTACTCTGAAAGAAACAGTCAAGAGTTACTTAATATGAAAACAGATTCGCCTAGATAGCCAAAAATTTGGCACCGAAAAAATAGACAAACAGAAAATTATTTTTGTTGTTTATCCTATAAGCTCTGTATATCTATCAATATCGACAATAATTGTCATTTTCTCAGGTAGAAAAATGAAATGTTACACATTAATTTATGTTGCAATATCACTTAACAAGGAATAACAATATTATAAACATTAAAACGTTTATGAAATATATTAAATATTTTTGTAGAGTACAATTTTTTAATATAATCATTCGTCCGAAAAATTTAAGAATCTTATAATAACAGTTAATACAAAGATATTAGAAGAGATATACAGGGTATATATACACCGAAAAAATGTAAGAGGTGATTCTCTAATGAAAATTAATGGGGTTTTTGGTATAAAATTTTTTTAAAAATCTCTCCCCGTTATACCCCTCAAAAAATTAAAAAAAAACTAATATTCTCTACACAAAATTATAAAACCTGTGAAAGAGTAAGAAACAGTAACAATAAATGACACCGATATCTGTTTCTGTAGATTCCATTGCAAAGAACAGATCACTAGATCTTTTGGCAAAATACACTCGCGTTAAACAGCTCATCTTTTCAAAAATGCCTTGCAATACATTTATTTTTTTTCTCATAAATCCTTAACTTTTCGAAAAAACTTGGAGATCAAAAACATATTTCTTAAAAGGAAAAAATTTTATCGAGAAAAAATCATAACAAAAAATGTCATAGGGGTTGATTAGGTATTTCAACTCCTTACAAAAATACTTCAGGGTTGAAAAAATTTAAAAAAGTGTAGTTTTTTTGATGTTCTCTCCATTAACAGAACCATTTATTCTTAAGCGTGTCTAAGAAATCTAGACAAAGTTGATTAAGTGGAAAACCCTTTTATTTCACGATTCATTAAACCAACCTAATTCAAATTAAAAATTGTGCCTTGTTAGTTAAAGTACGTTGAACAAGTCCCAAAAATATATTTGAAAACTGGAAAAACGCCAATCTGATCTATCTATAATAAAAATTAAGATTGTAAAGAACCTTTTTATTCAGTGTAACTTTATGAAATTATGTATTTTTTCTAAATAAATCACTCATTAAATACATTGCACTTACCACACCTGTAACAGTTGGATTGTTAAAAATTAGAACAAGGATCATAAACTTGATCGCTATCCAAGGTCATACACACAAAAATTCTCGTATACATAGGGAATTTTATGAAAGACGCTGGACAGACAATAGCCTTTTAAGATCTTGGCATATATGAATTCATTTAAATCACAATAATAATGACACAAGAGGAGAGAGTGAGTGGTATGTCGAAGTCACGCCTAAGACACACACACAAGATGCCCTTGAAAGATGGCGAAGATATGCCAATAGTATTAATATCTTGGGTGCAGTTATAATGCTGCGAAAACAGTTACGTATTGTTGTTATGTTAACATTCACTTTTTTGTCTGTAAAACACAATTCGCCTTGCTGCATTTTAAAGTCGCAGGATATTAAAAAACAATTAGTTGTGCATGGCAGTCTTCATTTGTCGTAGTTATTTTGAACAATCTTAAAAAATTTACTTGGCACACTGTACTTGCACCTTAATTTGTGATCGTCTTCATTATACAGTGCATCCCATTTTGATGTCATGGGTATTCGGTTATTAACAGAGACAGAGAGTTCACAGTTTTTATGAAGGTTTATCACTTTTTGAGAAAAATATATAAATCTTGATATTTTCGAGAACCCCTATAGGCTACACTAAGACATTTTTCATAAACGTTGATACTTTATCCAATAGAATTTGTGCGTAATATACAGGGTGTCCCTTACCTAATTAATTAATACTAATACCTTAATTTACTTTATCGTGATAAAAGATGTAGTTAATAAAGGCGAGCTATTGCATGCAATTGATACTCGTACAATTATTCTGGACACTTTTGATATGTCCATCTCTGAAAAGTCTGCAATGGCAGACAAATGATCAGCACAAGTATAGAACCGATTGTTGGATAGGAGATACACTATTATTCCTAGAAATACAAAATCATTTTAAGTATAAAAGCTTTTTATAACTCCAAAATTCTGATTGCCAGTTGCATCGTGTTCATGCCGACGTGTTCGTAAAACTTATACATGTCACTTGGATATTCCAACTGCTCTTCAATTAAAGTTAGCAGGTGTAATGTAGTCTCTTTTGTCAACGTAAATCTGCGGAAAAAAGTCATATTATCTAGATTATGAAATAGATCATTTCTAATTTGTCTGGGAAGTCTATAATTTCGTGAATATCAAAATCATCCAATACATCAAAGTCAGAATCTGAAACCGTTTCAAAGTTCTCAATGATGTCTTAACACCACTCACTCATTCACAGTCCACAGGGAAAAGGAAGGAATACCTATTTAAAAAAAATTATAACTAGCAGTTAAGTACTGTCAATAGTGTAAATTTATGTTTTCTCATTAATTTAAGTTTAAGCGGTCGAATATGAGGGTTTAAATTAATCCTAGATTAATCCATAGATTTGAAATGGTGCAAACAAAATGTTATATTTTAATCCAAATTCAGACTTAATCCTGGGTTAAACACTACGGTGCAAACGGGCATTAATGATTCAGACCTTTTCCATACTCCTAAATAAATAAAATAGGTAAAAATTCTTTATAACTTTGTGACAGNTATTTTCGAGAACCCCTATAGGCTACACTAAGACATTTTTCATAAACGTTGATACTTTATCCAATAGAATTTGTGCGTAATATACAGGGTGTCCCAGAACTATCTTGACATGCGTTATCTCGGAAACTAGTCGAGATAGAAATAAATGTTATATAGAAAAGGTTTTCTGCTTAAAAAGATGCGTTTAATCAATTTATTTTCAAAATATACAAGGTGCCCGAAAAAGATGGTATAATGCGGAACTTCAATTCTTTATATGGAATACCCTGTATATTTTTTAAGTTTGTGGGTTCTCCTTTTATTTCTGAACATATTTGGTTAACCTTGTTACCATACCTATCATTAGCCGTTTACGATATATGAACAGTTTATGCCCGTTTGCACCGTTTAGAATTTAAACCAAGTTCAACTGAACTTGGTTTAATTTTAAAACTAGGTTTTAATAGTCAGCCTTTGCATCACTTGTCCATTGTAGATTAAATTAAACTGGGCTTTAAGAATACTGTTTAGGGATTTTATTATGCTGCTAACGTATGTTATGTTATGTTCGGAAAAAAATATGTCAAAATCAAATTCTCAAAACTAACGTAATACCTTAATTTACTTTGTCGTGATAAAAGATGTAGTTAATAAAGCCGAGCTATTGCATGCAATTGATACTCGTACAATTATTCTGGACACTTTTGATATGTCCATCTCTGAAAAGTCTGCAATGGCAGACAAATGATCAGCACAAGCATAGAACCAATTGTTGGATAGAAGATACACTATTATTCCTAGAAATACAAAATCATTTTAAGAATAAAAGCTTTTTATAACTCCAAAATTCTGATTGCCAGTTGCATCGTGTTCATGCCGACGTGTTCGTAAAACTTATACATGTCACTTGGATATTCCAACTGCTCTTCAATTAAAGTTAGCAGGTGTAATGTAGTCTCTTTTGTCAACGTAAATCTGCGGAAAAAAGTCATATTGTCTAGATTATGAAATAGATCATTTCTAATTTGTCTGGGAAGTCTATAATTTCGTGAATATTAAAATCATCCAATACATCAAAGTCAGAATCTGAAACCATTTCAAAGTTCTCAATGATGTCTTAACACCACTCACTCATTCACAGTCCACAGGGAAAAGGAAGGAATACCTATTTAAAAAAATTATAACTAGCAGTTAAGTACTGTCAATAGTGTAAATTTATGTTTTCTCATTAATCCAAGTTTAAGCGGTCGAATATGAGGGTTTAAATTAATCCTAGATTAATCTATAGATTTGAAATGGTGCAAACAAAATGTTATATTTTAATCCAAATTCAGACTTAATCCTGGGTTAAACACTACGGTGCAAACGGGCATTAATGATTCAGACCTTTTCCATACTCCTAAATAAATAAAATAGGTAAAAATTCTTTATAACTTTGTGACAGTTTCATTGACAGTATTTAATTTTCAAATAAGTATTAGATATGCCAGTAATTTTTACACCAAATTAATATGTTGATATGTTACTTATTTATGGCGAGTATCGAAAGAATTCCAGAGCAGTGGAACAATCGTATAGGGAAAGATTTCCTCTAGACAAACATTTTCTAATGTAGAGCGAAAATTGCGTATTGGTTCATTTCCAAACCCAAGAGGAGTTCAGTATGTACGTTTGGCAAGGGACGAAGAAAATACTGTCAATATTCTTGCGTTTATAGCAATCCACATGCGTCTGTTCGTACTATTGCAGAACAGATTGATATAATCAAATCTTCGGTTCACCGAATTCTAGCAAATAATGGACACCATCCTTACAAATTATCTTTGGTTCAAAATTTAAGACCTAATGATTACAACAGACGTCTGGAGTATGTTGCCTACATTATGGTTCAGTTACATGACGACCCTCAGTTCCTCCATAAAATTTTAAGAATGATGAAGTACGTTTTCACAATAATGGTATGGTTAATCGGCATAATAGTCATTACTGGTCTGTCGAAAATCCTCACTGGATCAGAGAAACCCATTTTCAATCCATTTGGGGAAGTAATGTGTGGTGCGGCTTATTTAATGGACGATTAATTGGGCGATACGGTTACTCTGACTGGTGATAGATATTTGTCCTTTTTAAGAGATGTTGTTCCCGGTCTTATTGAAAAAATTCCATTAAATGAGCGCCTCACTATGTGGCAGCACGACGGAGCACCACCTCATAACTAGCATGTTATAACGCAATTTTTGACTGAAAGAATTGGAGGGAACTGGATTGGTAATCAGGGACCTGTTAGGTGGCCTGTAGGTCGGTTGTGTAGGTACGCTGAAAAACAAATAACGTTGAAGATCTACAAAATAAAATCACTCGTGTTTGCCGTCAAATATCTCCAGAAGTTATACGGTCTTCTTGTACACAAGCACTTTTAAGGAGGTATGAATTGTGTATAAATGAAAATGGGCGACAATTTGAGCACATTTTATATTAGCTATAATGTTTTTTATTTTGTATTATTCCTGAGAGTACCTACTTATTAAAAAAATGTTACTACAAAAATGTTTTCTACATTACCTCAACAACGGTTAATGATAGGTATAGAACAAGGGTCGGCAACTGGCGGACCGCGGTCCAGGTCCGGACCGCGGAAGGTAAAATACTGGACCGCCAAAAATTTTTTGAAAGTATAAATTACTCAAATAAATTATTTAAAAAATGTTTTTTACGTTTAAGTGCCAACCTTATCATTTTTTCTAGTATTTTACAATTGTGTGAGTGTTTTGAGTTCTTAATGGTTAGTAAGCAGATTAAATTTGAGTTCAAATGAAAATTTGTAAGAAATATGAATTTTTTTTTCTGGACCTCGTTAAAAATTTTTAAAAGTATCCGGACCCCACCTAAAATTACTTGCCGACCCCTGGTATAGAACATGGTTAATCAAATATGTTCAGAAATAAAAGGAGAACCCAAAAACTTAAAAATATACAGGGTGTTCCATTTAAAAAATTGAAGTTCCGCAATATACCATCTTTTTGGGCACCCTGTATATTTGAAAATAAAATGAATAGACGCATCTTTTTAAGCAGAAAACCTTTTCATATAATATTTCTTTCGATCTCAACTAGTTTCCGAGATAATGCCTGTCAAGATAGCTCTGGGACATCCTGTATACTGGCGTAACTCACTGTTTCGTAGTTGCTAAACGACTTATACAGTGTAGGAAAGTACCGATGGTCCATCAGAAGTTACGTGAGAGCGATAAAGTAAGCCATAGAAATCCATGTGATAGACAAGGATGGCTATAATGAAGGCGTCTAATAGTCAACGCCCATTTCGCCCTTCCACAAATAAGATCCACTTCTTATTTGTGGAAGGGCGAAATGGGCGTTGACTATTAGACGCCTTCATTATAGCCATCCTTGTCTATCACATGGATTTCTATGGCTTACTTTATCGCTCTCACGTAACTTCTGATATACCATCGGTACTTTCCTACACTGTAGATCAAAATTACATTTTTTTAATGGAAAAAATAGTTGGCCACGACAAAGCAAAACGTTTATATTTTCCCTACCGACTATGTGAATTCGTTTTTCTCCTTTTACCATATACAATAATGACATTAGAATATCTTTAGTAGTGTACTTTATTTGATTTTAGTCATGCCAACTTCATTTTTTAATCATTTTTGACATAAGTCTGTTAATATTTGTCTTTCTGGAATGCTCCGACCGTCCTTTCTTCGGTCAAAGTCGAAAAAGGTAGAGTCACTATAATATCGATAAGAAACTGTCTATACTTCAGAAAAAAAGTCAATTCTGGTCCAATTCCAAAACTCTTTCTCTATTTTGTTTAAAATTACATTTTCTGGTTTGGTAACATAATTTATTATTTATATAACATTCAGTAAATGTAGTAACAATACCTATCATCTACAAGTAGTAAACAGTTCAAGATCTACACTAAGACTATCTTTCTTAGACTACCGCAGCTCTTATGTTTTGTTTACATAGCCTTCAAAAGCTGCCGTTTTCTGCTCTATAGCAGCATCTGTTTTATAGAGTCCTATCTCCTACGCAGGTGTTCTTTCAGGTCACAGTGTTCTATCAACAAATCTGTCACTATGATTCGCACTTTAACTGTGCTTTAACTGACCTTAATCTGTATCTATATAGAAACAATTGATTTTGTATTGTACTAGTCCTTCATAATATTTCTGAAGAGATTTAATTTGAAATTTGTTATAATTTACTTAAAATTATTGTCTCAGCACCTGCCAAGAAATTTCAATCTCCGCTTAGTTATATTTAACAGATTTATTACTGATATTTGTCATTAATTATTAATCTTATACATGGAACAATTAGAAATGGCATAGGCAACCGTAACAGTGAAAACCTTGAATAAACATGTTATTTTGAAAATGTTATCTTAAGCATAATTCTTTATTTGGACATGGAATTATTATAAAAGGCTTTTATTAAAAGCTGCTTTCATAATAAACTAAAATATTCTTTAAATTTAATGAAGCTTTGTCACAGCAACATTACTATGGTAATTAACAAACTTTATTTTATATTCAACTTTAGTGTGATTAAACATACAAAGCAATCAGAAATATATTTTTGTATATCCATCCCAATATGCCACAGTTCAATTGTAACAAGTATAATATTTTTTAATTGCACATTTCACTTTTACGAAGCGAACAGTCATCCCAGTTCTGATACGAAAGACACGAAATTACACTTTTCAAGATTTACATTAAGGCTCTCTTTCTCCAAGCTGGCTCCAAATGATACGGTCACTGGTTAAATATTTGCCAAATATAATCAAACGTAGTATAGCGTCGATAGCCGAATTGTTGAGGTTGGAAATATGTGTCTAGACTTCCTGAAGTACATACATATATTTGTTTTAAATGTATAACAAATGTTGGGTGGTATTATCAATATTAGAAGCAAGTTCCACCGTACATTGCTCTTTTTATTCGCAAAAGACAAAGCAGCAACTGTACATAAGAGGTTTACATACGGATAAGTATACACTTCATATGTATACTCTACGTATGATACAATTTTACGTTAAGAATTTCGGTCAAATAAAATGCAAATATTTGACAAACGCTTGGCGTGTGATCATACCGCCTGCAGCTGATTTTTGACTATCTTAAGCCATTCTTGCTGATCTTAACGTTTTTATTAACATTAAGCTACATTTCAACATAACAGCATAAAAACATAAGACCAGTACAGGTCAGTCTGGAATATTTTCTTGCACACTTTGTATAATAATCACCACTCAAATAAAAGCACCAGTTGTTTCTATGAAAAAAGCTAATTTTCAAAGTATTTTATACAGACCAACTAGAGCCCAAAGCGTGTCAAACCTATGCGGCGACAATTTTTAAAGTTATCAAGGCCATTTTTTTTAGAACAATTGCATGCCCAGAACCTGCGGCTACAATAGCGTTTTGTTTGACGAACGACGCGACAAATTTCAATTCTGTTTCTATAATTAGCTCAGTTTGGAATGCCGTGATCGAATTTTATGTAACACTGGATAAACAGTCATTTGTTTTTGTGTCTTTGTTCCCGTTATGGGATTTCCTAGAAAATCCAAGTGGGTTAATCGACAAATGTAACGACCTTGCTCGGTCCTTGTACGCGGAAAGGTTTCTACCCGCACAGCTAAATGCGGGTGAGAATACAATATACTATTCAGTAGTTTTTTCGATTTCCATGGATTTCATATTGAATTTTTGATAGTTATTTGAATGGTACGAAGCTGATAATCGATTACCAATCTTTCACTGTTGCTGATTAGGGTGAAACGACTTAAATGAAACGAATATTTCTGGTAGAAAATGGAAGTACGATATGTCGACGCTTTAGTACGAGAACATGCTATTTCAGATTTCGGTTGGAAAACATGCTATCTCAAATTAAGCTTGAAAACATGCTAGCTCAAATCTTTAAGTAAAAACATGTTATCTCAGTTTGACTAGAAATTTAAATTGGCACATTGAATGATTGAAACCGTGCATTTATAATAAACTTAATATAATTAATTTATTTTTCAAAAGGTAACGAATATTTAAGATCTGAGCTAGCATGTCTTCCAAGCTTAATTTGAGATAGCATGTTTTCCAACCGAAATCTGAGATAGCATGTTTTCGTACTAAAGCGTCGATGTATTCTCCACAGTCTTTACTTTGGTCGCGTGCAGCTAACTTACAGTCCGTACGATATTTGTTGAGATAGAATTCCAAGAAAAGAATAAGCCAATAAATTTCTGTTATCGGAATTACTGTAACAATTTACCGTAGCAGGGGCGTGCTTTGAAATTTTCCGCGTTATTTTCAGAATATTAAAAAATATTTAAGATACATATATA
>NW_019416562.1:160435-166433 GCF_000390285.2 Anoplophora glabripennis
ATACACTGAGCTCGTAAAGTTTGGAATAAATTCGAAAAATCGTTACTGAAGGGTTTTGACAGGAAATGCTCGGACACGTCAACTTTAGTTTATAAAATGTCACTTTTTTTAGCAATCGACTTTTTTTTTGTTTTGTTTGTTTTTGATCTATGACGTCATCGGCAATTTTTTTAAATAGCAACCCATATTTTTTTCCACGGATTTCGATAGAGCACATTTTTCTGAGTACGAATATGTCAAAAACGTATGACCTTCAAGATGGAAGTTTTCGACATATTCGGTTCCAAAGTTTCAAGAATGCATTATACAAGCGATGACAAAATACTAATCGTTTATCAAGGAAGCGCTGGAAATATTACAGTTTTGATAGTTGTCAGAATTTTGAAGTTTGTCCTCACAAGTTTGTGTTTTATTTTAAGTTGATTCATCATTATTCTATCAGAATTCATTTTATTTGAAAATGGTCCGTCGTTTGAGTGAAAGGGAAATAATCGAAATTTTGATGATGATCGGTTACGGGGACAGAGCTCGCACACAAGTAGAAGTTTGCCGTTTATTTAACAACAAATATCCAAACAGAGAACCAATTACACAGTCCACGGTTAGTAAAATAGAGCAAAAGTTTTTAGAAATGGGTCATGCGAGAGANAATCGAAATTTTGATGATGATCGGTTACGGGGACAGAGCTCGCACACAAGTAGAAGTTTGCCGTTTATTTAACAACAAATATCCAAACAGAGAACCAATTGCACAGTCCAGCGTTAGTAAAATAGATCAAAAGTTTTTAGAAATGGGTCATGCGAGAGATATCAAATTGAATGTTCTACTAGAGCTTCAAGAAAATCCCCATTTACCCACCCGCCAAGTGGCGGCAAACAAAGGAATAGTTCAAAGCTGTGTCTTAAAATATTTCAAATTGTACAAATGACATCCGTATAAAGTGGTTTTGGTCCAAGAATTAAAGAAGATGATCCTAACCGTAGGTTACAGTTTTGTGAAACCATGTTGCAACGTCTGATTGATGGCGACGGATTCTTACGCAATATTGTTTTTTCTGATGGGGCTACCTTTTATCTCGACGGCACAGTAAACCGGCAAAACTGTAGATATTAGTTTCCTGAAAATTCACACTGGAAAATGGAAACACGTAGTTAGTTTCCACAAAAAGTTAACGTTTGGGCTGGCCTTGTCGGTAACCGTATTTTGGGTCCATTTTTCATTGAAGGCGCATTAACAGGTGAAAAATATTTTGAATTTTTAAGAGACGTTTTAGTACCTGCACTTGCGGTGCTTTACCCAAATGACGTAGATCCCGATCTGCCCAATAACACGATATGGTACCAACAAGACGGTGCACCACCTCATTTTGCAGTGATCGTTCGCGACTATTTAAACTAAGTATTTGCTAACCATTGGATTGATCGAAGGGGAACTATCGAATGGCCCCCTAGATCTCCGGATCTCACTCCCCTAGACTACTTTTTATGGGGCTATTTAAAGAGCAAAGTCTATTTCAATAGACCAAATACCATTGAAGAATTAAAGGACAGAATTCGCAATGAAATTCGAGGCATTCAACCAGATATTCTTGATAAGCTTCTGCAGGAGTTTCAGTGGCGGATGGGATATTGCCAAGAAGTGAATGGAGGTCACTTTGAAAATTTCCTCTGATTTTCTTGTTTACTTTAATTATTTATCATTTGTACAGAAACCTTTTTTCATTTGTTAAAACTGTTGTTGATTGATTATTACTTAAAAAATTAAACAAATGACTCCTAAAATCTCTAAAAATGTTCGATAAGCTATTAAAAAACTTGACCCACCCGATACCTGGTACATGGTACATTCTTGAAACTTTGGATCCGAATAGACCAGGGATGCACATACCGCGGCCCGCGGGCCGCATGCGGCCTGCTGTCGATGTTTATGCGGCCCGCCAACGAATTTTAAAAGTATTCTACTCGCCGCGCTCCGGTCCAAGCATATTATTACGAGACTAGAAATCTGTCGCATCAACTAGATTACAGATTCGCGAAACACGTCGATCCCCGAACAAAGTGGATGGTTCTCGATGTTTGGTAACTCGTATAAATACGACGCATCGCCGGCTACCGGGGCAGTTAAGTTTTGACTACGGATAAGCGAACGTTATACTGTTTGAGAACTGTAATCTGTGACGAGTAAATATTTCGTCGTTCGAACTTGGCTTTTACCGACTGTAACATATAATATTAATTTTGATATGGATAAACCAGGCCCCAGTAAGAAACGTAGTCGTAAGGTTGAAGATGAAAATCGACAGTTTCATGATATTTGGACCGAAAAATACTTTTTTATTTCATCGCATAACAAAATTGTCTGTTTAATATGCAAGAGTAGTGTTTCTATTCCGAAGGAATATAATGTGAAAAGGCACTATGAAACCCAGCATCCAACTTTTACCAAATTAACTGGCGAAAATCGAACGCAAAGAATTTCCACTTTACAACGGGAACTAATAGGCCAGCAA
Organism: Anoplophora glabripennis; assembly: GCF_000390285.2. Taxonomy (NCBI): domain Eukaryota; kingdom Metazoa; phylum Arthropoda; class Insecta; order Coleoptera; family Cerambycidae; genus Anoplophora; species Anoplophora glabripennis. The sequence continues at coordinate 162,946 of NW_019416562.1, forward strand.
TCTATGTTTACAAAACCAATTCAAGATGCTGAAACAGCCACTGAAGTTAGCTTTGAAATATCTCGAATAATAGCGAAAACTTGTCGGCCTTTTAAAGATGGTGAGTTTGTTAAGCAATGTTTGGATATCGCCGCAAAAAAAATTTGTCCGGAAAATGTAAAGAAGTTTGAAAAAATTCAGTTAAATCGGATGACTGTTCAAAGAAGAATTACCGCATTAGCAGATAATATAGAAGAGCAATTAGCTACGAAATCGAGAAGTTTTGAGTATTTTTCTATAGCGCTCGACGAATCTACAGATATAAGTTCAACTGCTCAACTATTAATATTTTTACGAGGTGTAACGCAAAATTTTGAAGTGAGTGAAGAACTGATTGGTATGAGTTCTTTGACAAGTCAAACCAGGGGAAGTGACATGCTCAAAGCTCTTCTAGAAAAATGTTCTATAATGGATTTGGATTTAACGAAAATATCTGGAATTACAACTGACGGAGCACCTTCAATGGTTGGAAGTACATCTGGGATAGTAACTCTGTTAAAAACATATTTACAAACTAAAAACATAAATACCAAGGAATTAATGCAGTTTCATTGTATTATACATCAAGAGGCCCTCTGTTCAAAATTATTGGGATTTGAAAATGTTATGAAAGTTGTAGTACCTACCGTAAACTTTATAAAATCACGAGGTCTCAATCACCGACAATTCAAACAATTTCTCGAGGATATTGAAAGCGAATATGGTGATCTCCTGTTTTACACTGAAGTAAGGTGGCTAAGTCGTGGGTTGACACTACAGCGATTTCTTAACTTGATTGAAGAAATCCAACTATTTCTGGCGGAAAAGAAAAACGACGTCCCCGAACTCGACAACCCTGATTGGCTGTGTGACTTAGCGTTTCTTGTAGACATCACAAATCACTTGAATGTCTTAAATACGCGACTCCAAGGCAAAGATCAATTGATTTCGCAGCTATACTCTCATGTTTCGTCCTTTCAATGCAAATTGAGTCTTTTCAGGACACAAATCAATTCAGCCAATTACGGCCATTTTCCGAACTACAAAAAAATTATGGAGAAGTTCAATAAAACTGACGTCAATTTCGCTCATGTTGAAAAAATTGATATTTTGATACAAGCTTTTGAAAATCGTTTTGTAGACTTCAAAAAAGTTAAACCGCTATTGGACATTTTCAGCAATCCTTTCAACATTTCACCCGAAAATGCGCCGGAATTAATGCAGCTGGAATTAATAGACATGCAAAATGATGATAATTTAAGAAACAAATTTAATGAAGGTAATTTACTCAACTTCTACCGTTGCGTTGATAAAAACGCTTATAAAGAGTTGCGAATAAATGCATTGAAATGCGCAAGCTTATTTGGATCGACGTATATTTGTGAACAAACGTTTTCAGTGATGAAACTTAACAAAACGAAAAACCGAAACCGTCTGGCAAATGAAAATTTGGAAGCAATTATACGTGTGGCTACAAGTAATGTGGAGCCAAATATAAAAAAACTTGTTAGTTCAATGCAATGTCATGCATCAAAATAATAAAACATGAAATATTACATTGTAATGATTACATAATTATTACAACAAACATTTTTGAAGGTTATTTTATTTTTATCATTGTATTTCATACTATTTAAAAATAAAAAATTTTGTGTTAATAAATATTGTTTGTAGTGGCCCGTCTTTGGCTTATATTTTTCCCGAGTGGCCCCTGTTCCCTATAAGTCTGTGTATCCCTGGAATAGACAGTTTAAGTTGTGTCCGATGCGTGGACGTATACGTAGAATTTGACCGTTGCGCATGCTCAAATTCGTATCATGATCATCTACAATCAACTTAAATTGTCTATTATCTCGAAAACTTCCATCTTGAAGGTCATACGTTTTTGACATATTCGCACTCAGAAAAATGTGCTCTATCGAAATCCGTGGAAAAAAATATGGGTTGCCATTTAAAGAAATTGCCGATGACGTCATAGCTCAAAAACAAACAAAACTAAACAAAAGTCGATGGCTGAAAAAAGTGACATTTTATAAACTAAAGTTGACGTGTCCGAGGATTTCCTGTCAAAACCCTCGGCTCCTAGCTGTTGTACTGGGTGTCGCGAGTATAATCCAATGCCGGTAGGGGGCAAATAACCCTCGGAGTAGTTGTTTCTCGCGGCACTGACGACTCAAAGAATTTGAAAACAATGTTTTGATTTTTATTATGTTTAATAATTTCATACAAGTGTGGTTTAAGCAAATTTGGCGAAAAACTGATTTTTATTGATTAATTAATTAATGTTCACTGATTAACCATTCTAGCATATCTGTTTTTATTGAGTTGCGTTATCAGTTATAACAACACAATTCGGGGGGAGATTTGGAATCAATTTCTCTGTAAGCCACTCATACATTTGCGAGTTCATGTCGTGGTGGTAGTCTCCTGATTTGGTCCCAGATTTAAAAATCAACAGACAGTTAGGGGTAAAACCCATTTCACCAGCAGCGGCGTGAACAATAATTTATCGATTGCCTTTAAATAAGGTTGATAGCAAACCGTTACTGGTAATATTTGTCCAACTGTTGAAACTAGAATGGCCAGCATGAATGTAAGTTTCAAGTGAAAACACCCTACCTTGGGTCCTATATTACTTATTTTTGTCCAGATAGTTCTCTATTAGCACCCGCTGATTGTTCTTAGTTTTCGTTCACCTGAATTCAAGTTTTGTAAAATAATGGTGTACGGGGAGGTACGTTTTCCCGAAAAGTTACGACTCTGCACTTAATTTTTCTTGTAATTGTCTCAGAATAACTCGACATCTTTCCATTTTGTGAAAATTATATTTGTTCCCATTCTGGTATGTTGGTTTTTGTACATATTCTTTTACGTTTTTAGAACTAAATTTTACTTCACCATCACCCATGTTTAGAGCTTGTAACTCACTTTACATACAATTTTCTCTATAGTGCCTAAAAATACTATAGCAGTTACAACAGGGCTTTTAATTATATTTTATTTTCATTTAGAAAAATTGGATTAAAATCATTATACACGTTAAACACGATCTCTTCGACTGGGAATTAAATTGCTTTTTTTTTATTTTTGACCTCCTTTGATTTATTTTAACAAGTAATTACACTGAAAATGCAAAGGACAACACACTTACGAAGAAACACGCCTTCGTAACTGCAAAATACAGTATGCACTGCAAGCTGCTATGGTGAACGCCACGCCGTCAATGTCTTCCTACCTCGGGTGTCGAATGCGGTTAATTCCAAGAAAGTGCGCAGGGATCTTCTTGGAATTCTATATCAACAAATATCGTACGGACTATATACATTGGTCTAACTGGTTAAGGACAAAGTAAGAATTTTGAGATTTTGAAATTTGGATAAAGCGTGGTTGTTAGGCAAATGAGAATGTTAAGATGTAATAAGATATATAATATATATATATATATATATATATATATATATATATCTATA